>NC_134828.1:98640795-98793867 GCF_004210375.1 Tachypleus tridentatus
GTCATCTGTACTCTCTCCACCACGGGTACCGAAAGCCGGTTTTTAGCGTTGTGAGTGCGCAGACATACCACTGTGCCACTGGGTGTTCGTAAGTTATAGACTCTATGTTTTCAAATAAAACCACTGATTTTTAGATATAAAAAAGTAGAAAGTTTTTTATCTTAACAAGACTTTAAGAACAACGTAAAGTATACGTTTTGTACGTTTAATTCTATTTTTAAACTGCAGAAATTAATTAAAAGTTTCTCAATCAAAATGTAATATCTCAATATATTAAAAATAA
This sequence comes from Tachypleus tridentatus, assembly GCF_004210375.1. Lineage (NCBI taxonomy): Eukaryota > Metazoa > Arthropoda > Merostomata > Xiphosura > Limulidae > Tachypleus > Tachypleus tridentatus. The sequence continues at coordinate 98,641,079 of NC_134828.1, forward strand.
CAAAAATATCGTATTATTAAAAATAACAAAAATATCGTATTATTAAAAATAACAAAAATATCGTATTATTGAATGTTTGAAGTTAAGAACAATATTACACCATGGGCTGTGTGTGCTGCGCCCACCCGATATTTGAGTTAAGTCTGCAGACTTACTTCTGTACCACTTGGGAGAGGGGGAATCCCCAATGTAATTGTTTGCTCTTTTTTTGATTGCGATGAAAAGAGCACAGATAGCCCATTGCTCAGCTTTGTGTTTAACTTCAAACGGACAATCAAAGTTATCAAATACGTCGAGCACATTATTTCCACATCACTTACGTATAACTGACTGTCAACAGTTTATTTCATTTTCATGATAAAATATTCATTAATATAGTTTGTATCTTTAACACAACATTTTTATTTTTTGCTAAAATTGATTTATCAATTATTGTCGGAAAAACAATGTTTTCAGATGTGTCAAAAGTAGAACCCAGATGAACAATATTGCTAATTTTGTTTCGTTTTTGCTCCAGATAGTTAATACTAGTAGTAGTGCTGGAATAAATATTTTGAAACCATCTAATTTATTTTTTACAGAGTCCGTTAAACAAATTTTACTCGTTAATAAAAGCGGCTTAACCATACATCACTGATCAATATTTGCTATTAACAGTTACGCATTTTATTTGCTGAGTTGATTTACATAATGAAAATTATCAATTTTTATTACATTATTTAACAACAGATTGTAATACGTCGACATGAAAATTAGCCTAAGGTTTTTTATATTTTTGTAAATTACAGATGCCCACTAATTAATTATCCCAGGCTATAATAAACATAAATTTTATTTTAGGATAAGAAAGTTTAAAGTCTAGTAGGTTATACTTTTATTGATGTTTGCAATAAATTATTAATATATTTTGCATTTTTGCTCAAAAGGAAATAAAAATAACCAATAAATACACGAGAGCTTTGTCGATACATTCAAGTACAGTATTCCCATGTTAACAGAAATTTTCCTCTAAGCTTAATAGACACGAAATTAAAATAGAAAAGAACTCATTATATGTGTGATGAAAGAACAGGTTTGAAAGATTTATCTGGAAATTGATTACGACTTTTAGTTAACATTAAATTTTGAGCATGTTAACATATGTTATTTTTATTGATATTGTCTTTCTTTATTTTTACAAAAATCTGTAAGTACATGAATGGGTTATTTGTAGTTAAGTACAAGGTTTCACAATGGGCTATCTGTTTTCTGTACATTACGGGTATCGAAACCCAGTTTCTAGCGTTGTAAGTCTGCAGTCATACCACTATGCCACCTGAGGGGATGTTACTGAATACAATACTAATTCATCTCTTTATTGACAAAATTATATTTTTTCAGTATATGGATAATAAAACAAATATTTAATACAATTTTGTTTGATATGATTTACCAGCTTTAATTAATTCATTGTCCGGCATGGCCAGATGGTTAGATGAGATCGCGGCTTCGAATCCCAGTAACACCAAACATGCTGGCCCTTTCAGCTGTGGAGGCATTGTAATTTGACCTTCAATCCCACTATTCGTTCCTAAAAGAGTTAGCGGTGGGTGGTGATGACTATCTTCCTTTCCTCTAGTCTTACACTGCTAAATTAGAGACGGCTTGTGCAGATAGCCCTCGAGTGGCTTCCCGCGAAATTCAAAAACAAGTTGGACCTTATATGAATCCTAAACTGGAAAAAGTAGCTAGTTCGAAGTATGTTTTGGAGTCTTATCTTTAGTGTGTTGTCCAATAAGTTTAATATATATTTATAAGGTTATTGTCTCAGTTTTTGAACTATTTGTTTTATCAAATTAGTCTTCGTGTAGCACGAATTTAATTCACACTTCTTTGGATCTAAGAACATCAGAACAACGATAAAACATTTTCTGATAAAACAATTTATATTTTTCTATTGTGTGATTATACTCGACACTTTGTTTTTGTTCTTTATTCTTCTAAACGAGTTATAACTGCAATTAGATAACTTTTCGTTATAGTTAACATTGCGCGTTCAAGTATATCACTCGCTTTTTAGCCAATTTGAATTCATTTTTGTTTGTACGAAATAATTTAATTTGCATTAAATGCGAAAATTCAGACGAGCAAGGAATCCTAAACTGTCACATCTCGTTGAGTTGATTTGTTTCTATGCGTTGTAACACAGTGTAGTTGAATTTCAGATGTTCTTGTTTCGAAAAATGATCGAGTGACTAATTGAAAATTAGATATTCCCTTATCATACTGCCACATAGGAAATCTATTCCCCTTGTTTTTATAAACATTTCTTTGCTTTCTCGTGTCGGGGACTTTTGTGAAAACATTCACAATTATTTTACCTAATCCATAATTTTAGGATTTCTGTCAAAATTAGAATAAAAACACCATTACAAATTACTTACTCTATTTTTTTTAATTTTGAAGATAATATTTATTTTGGTTATTTTAACAGCCATCTCTGAATGTTCTTTTGAGAAGATTCTTGTCTTTCCTAAAATAAGAAAAGGACGCTGAAAAAGAAACAAAGCTAAAATGAGACAAATAAATGATAACGATATATTTAATGAATGTTAACGATATATTTAACAGATAGACGCTTTTGAAATTTGAGCACAGTTCTCTTTAGAAGCTCATGGCCTTTATTTGAATTTCACCACTTCAGTGCAAATTTCCTCCTTGTTGTCACTAACCTAAGTAATCATCATAGTACAGAGTTGCTATTACTGTCCAAGGTAAGAGAATGTTCCGCAAACACACTGACTCACAAAAGTCACTAGTAAAAACCAATAACAATTAAAATACTTAAAATTATAAAAAGAACATAAAATAATTAATCCACCTAGTAACATATGTCTGCGAAGAGTTAGGTTAAAATATTGATAACAAAGATGAACTACACTCATTCGGAGCTGCCAAATGGGAGTAGAGTTACCTTTTTAATATCCAAAATCAATTGAAACATACACAAGAGCTCTCGCTCAATCAGTCTAGAAGCTTCTATAGTTTACTCCCAATCAAAACACATATACACACGTATATAGATATACATTGGTAGAATAAGGCGATATGGTTCCTCATTCATCACTAAGTCAATTAAGAATAAGATTGCTATAAGTAACATAAACCAAAATATGCAAAGACATTTGACAAGAAAATTTAAACCATTCAATCATTTATATGCATTGTTTAAAGAAAAATAAATAATTGAAAGTCGGTTTCTTCAAGATGATCAAAAACAAAATATATTCAGAGAAATTAAAAACAAAACAGGTAAGATTCGGAAACATTTCGCAAAACAAAAGAGTTGTCACTGGCTTAGAAAGTAATCATTGCCTGTTTAAGCTGTATATCGAATGGCTATTTCAGACTTGAATAAATCTTATGTTTTTTAAATAAATAAAATTTAAAATTAACTACACTATTGTGGAATATAAATTATATACTTCTAAACAAGTATTTAATTCATGAAAAAGAAATAAAACTAGTTTTAGATAAATATTTTGTGTGGGGAATGTATAATGTTGAAATGGTAACGCCGATTTCACGCTTTCATAACTCTTATTTTGGTTTGTTATGAACTTCGCGCAAAGCTACACGAGGGCTATCTGCGCTAGCAGTTCATAATTTCGCAGTGTAAGACTAAAGGAAAGGCAGCTAGTCGTCATCACCAACCGCCAGCTCTTGGACTGCTCTTTTATCAACTAATAGCAGGATTGACTCTCGACCCTCAGATTATGAGTCTAGCATCTTAAACATCTGGCCATGCCAGGTCCCATAACTCTTACAGTTGGTAACATAGCTACAGGCTTAGCCTCCTTTCTAACTGAATTGATCAGATAAACAAGCAACCCGCTAGATCCTCCAGGTCATTGAGGAATGATATAAATCGGCATAGAAGACCAAGTAAACGAAACCAATAAATGAGTCCTTGACACAGTAATGGAATAATGACTGGGGCGTCTGCTTGAAGCGACACACAGGAAATACGATTATTTCCTGTACAAAACTGGCAAATACTACCGTGTCAAGGATGGGTATTGCCAAAGACGTTTGTCCGGAAATTACATTTCACGACATGGAATGCCGGAATACTAAAAGGAAGAAATCGCGCATAAGCTTACACCTTTTGTCGACGTAAGGACCAAATAGCGTGCATTCAAGAAACAAGCTGGAAAGGTGCCAAATCAAGAGAAATCAGAGAATGTTTTAAATTTCTGTACAATGAAACTGAATCAGAAAATAACGGTGTTAGCACCGTAATCTATGAAGAGTTAAAAACTAGCATCGTTGAAATTAAACGTGTGAGTGACATATTTATGTCCGAGGACTTTCCCTAGGTATGTGACGTATTACAACAGTGAGCACTTATGCGCATGACCTAGGAGTGAAAATAAAAGGAAGATATCAATTCTAGGAGGAGTTAGATTAAATACTCCAAAGCATAGAAAACGGAGAGACAACAATAATTGGTTGCGATCTAAATGGCCATATTGACCATCAGAGGGAAGGACTTGAAAGAGTACGTAAAGAACCTGAATATAGGATAATTAATGTATTTGGTGAAATAATCATAAACGTAGCGATGTCATGTGACTTCGCTATCTTAATCTTACAAAGAACATAAAACATACCATAGCTTGTAAGAGCAAATACATCATTATCAAATAGACTACATGCGACTCAGTAGAAACAAAATACGAGTGAAAATTGGAAGGTAATACTAAACCTGGAGAGATGGTAAGAACACAAAAAAAGAATCCTCATTCTAAGTATGGAATAGGAAGAAAATAAGAAAAAGAGAAAGGTCAAAACCACATCAAAGATCAATCGGCGAAAATTAAAGACCAGAAAAAGGAAGACTTTGAAGAAAGGGTGTTGTCATATCTTGATGCGATACAAAGGAAATGAAGTAAAAATAATTACGCTTCATAACACAAAAGAAATACTAAGAAACTCGAAAGGTGGTGTACCCATGGATGACAACCATCAGAGATGGCGCAACAATGAACAAAATGCCATTTGAGAAAGTATAAAAAGTGTAAAAGAACGAAAATTTCCAAAGGTCTAGTGATGTATTGGGAAGTGAAGAAGGTAAAGCAAGCTGTCATCAGGAGATCTATGATAAGCTGGAAAGAAAAGAACGAGAGAAGATGACCTACAAGATAAGAAACGCTAGAGGTAAGACGACATGAGACGTTACTAAAAGAAAAATAATCAAGGAGGTAGACGGATAACATATACGTGATGGGTTACAAATTTCAGTGAATTACTTAATGAAGGATATCCAAGCAGCCATCTTCTCAAGGATATAAAAACTGGACATTTATATAGTAAATTTTTAAGAGGACAGTAAAGGACAGAAAAAGTAGAAAAATTAAAAAAGAGACAAGAAGGTTGGTCCGGATTGTCTGACACACAGGTCATGAAGAAATCAAAAGTTGATACAACTATTTCGCCTGATATGAAAACTGATGAATTTCATGCACATGGAGGAAAAATACAGTTGTACTTATTCATTAAAATATGTGGGAGTTATTGAGGATTGAAACTGACGAGTCACACAATAATGTTATAAGAAGGAGTAACAGATAAAATAATTCAACAAGAAAGTTCAATTACACAGAATCAATTTAGATGCTCAAAAATATTTGCTGAGATCTGTATCTAGACTTGAGAAAATATAGTGTAGAAAATGTTGACTCATACATCCATGTGGATTTAAACATAAACAATAATTTTGAAATTGCTATCTTTAAATTTGGAGACTCATTTATCAGAATAGTGAGCTACATCTCTCTGATAGAATATTTTTTTTACCTTTTATGTGTTCTACACTTTGTGGGGGTAAGCATATCGTCTTCAAATCCACACTTATCCAAAGACAAAAAAATATGTACTTTCCTTACTGAAATTTCCAAAGTCAAATTGAAATGGATCATGAAAAATTTAAATATCAATTTAAAATTTTTAAATTCGGAGAAAAGTGATTCAAATTTTTGAGAAAGGTTTTTGAACTAGTTTATATAGAGATCATCTTCAACATCAGAGAAATCATAATCCTTATTATTTTCTAACATCTATTCAACTTTGCATAATGTGTCAAATCGTTATTTTGTGTTATTATTCCGCAAGCAAAACAACGCACGCTCGATAAAAAAATATCTAAACAAAATGGGCGGAGTCTGCGGCAGTGATGAAGCGCGCGCATTCGCGATGACGTGAGGCAATGCAGTTGCTGATTACCAAATTTGTGATAAAAAATAAATGATGGAAAAAGTTGATTCCTATACTCGAACTGGCCACAATTATGCCATAAACTGACCACATGTCGCCAGTAGCCATGGAGTTGACTACCCCTGACCCAGAGCTCACAATATTTTGTAGTGTTCCCATTCAGCTTTTAGTACTTGTTTTTTTATCTTACGGATGGGCCCGGCATGGCCAAGCATGTTAAGGCGTTCGACTCGTCATCCGATGGTCGCGGGTTCGAATTCCGGTGGCCCCAAACATGCCCGCCCTCCCAGCCGTGGAGGCGTTATAATGTTTCGGTCAATTCCACTATTCGTTGGTAAAAAAGTAGTCCCAGAGGTGGCGGTGGGTGGTGATGACTAGCTGCCTTCCCTATAGTCTTACACTGCTAAATTATGGACGGCTAGCGCAGATAGCCCTCGAGTAGCTTTGCGCAAGATAAAAAAAAAACCAACAAAAAACAATTATCTTACTGCTGCCATCTCTTGTGTGATTTTATTATTAACTCCAACAACAAAATGTATCAATACTTTTAATTTTCTGTTCTCTTTCTTCCATAGCCTAGACTACGATATAGAAATAAAAAGTTGTTGCAGAGCTAGAATAATTTAAAATACACAGTGATTGGAAATGTTCCAGGTTTATTTTCAATTAACTGATACTATTGTAGCCTATATGGAATGATTCGTTTTAGATTGGCATTACTGTATGAAATCTAATTAGATATATTTAATTAAGATTGCTCTTATAGTAAACAATATATATCGATTTAACTAAGTTTGTCATTACTGTCCCCCATACAGATTACTTTGATTAAGACTACTTTCTCTAATGTAAATTGACTTTACTAGAGTTGATATTTTTGTGTGTGAAAATGATTTACTTAACTAAGATGTTTATTTTGTAAGTCAGTGGGAGTGAGCCAGATTTCCTCCCAGCTGCCTACAAAACTTTATTAAAATTCACACAATAACCCATCAGTTCTTCTCTGTGTATCTGTTCGGTCGCATTATTTGGTTCATAATAACCATATATCAAACCATTTTGCTACTTAGAACAGTGTTAGGACGCAACATTCAAAATGAGTTATCTACCAGTTCCCGCACCAGTTAAGTGGTGCCACCTCTTGACAATTTTAGTAAATGTTCCTACTGTCCTCATTGTTGCTTGTTTTCAGTTATAATAATTAGATTTCTTCTTTGCTTTCTATTTATTCTATCACATATTTCCAGCAAACAGCTGATGTTTTCCTCAAAACAAAAAACCTTACATTCAAACACTATTAGAAGGTGGAACTGGAAAGTGTCATGCGCGTTTCATTGTATTTTAATTCGTCATTTCCGGATTTCTTACTACATCGAATTGTCACTAAATCTGTCCCTAATTTAGCAGTGTAAGACTAGAGGGAGGTAGCTAGACGATACCACCCACTGCCAACACTTAGACTACTCTTTTACCAACGAATAGTGGAATTAATCGACACATAATAATGCCATAACAGCTGAAAAGGTGAGTACGTTCGATAACGGGGGATCGAATCAGGAACACTCAGATTACGAGCTGAACACCTTAACCAACATAGAAGAGCGAACAACGTTTCGACCTTCTTCGGTCATGTAAAATATTTTCTCAACCCAAACGAGCCGTTTTTGCATATAAACCTTAACCATCAGATAACAGAATTAAGTGAAAAGGTGATTCGTAATAAAATGACAAGTTTCAAAAGAATAACCCACTAAAGTTCTGCTTTCTTATATTGACTGATAAACAAATAATCAATTTTGTAACAATTACTATTCCAGATACGCTTATTTTTCCAGTATATGGTATCTTAAAGTAAAAAAAAAAAATTCCGTTCTCATTGAATATTAAACCATAAAGACATTATCAGTATAGGATTGTGAAAATTATATGTTATTAACATTCACCCAGTATATACACAAATTACTCTATTACTACCGCTGCTGTTTTGTTTTGTTTTGTTGTTGTTTTTTAAATCTCGAATTACCTAAATTTATTCTTACATCTCAGGAAATGCAAGACCTAAATAACAGTATATATCAATTGGACGTTATGGTTATAAACAACATAAATATCTCTTGTGGTTAAATGTGCGCACTATAATCCCAAAGAACAGCCATTATCTTATTACAGAATTACCAATGCATATTACAGCTGCTCCCGGCATGTCCAGATGGTTAGGACGCATGACTCGTAATCTGAGAATTGCGGGCTTGAATCTCCGTCACATCAAACATATTCGCCCTTTCAGCTGTGGGGACGTTATAACGTGACGTTCAACTCCACTGTTTTTTGTTAAAAGAGTAGCCCAAGAGTGTTATACCGTTAAAGTAGGGACACCTAGCTCAGATAGCCCTCATGTAGCTTTTCGCGAAATTCAAAAACAAACTATTACAGCTATCAAATAAAATAACGTATGCATAACTAACCTTTTTAATCTGCATTGACTTGGGATGATTAAACAGAAAGCATTAGTAAAAACTATTAATTTAAAATGGGGAAAGAGGGATCGTTAATATAGTACAAATATAAGTAAAATTAAAATACAAAGGTTACATTTTCAAGCCTACAACTATGGACTCTAAACATGTAAAGGAACAAGACTGGACATATTGTCTACATTACATTTTCAAGACATAAATCCGTATTTAGATTTCGTGTATACCGTACTTATGAACTTTATTCAACTTGTTTCTGAATGTTTTAGGCGATCCCTGTTCCCTTTTCCTTTAAAGTTAACATTGTTTACTAGTCTTGTTTCTTACGTTTTTCTTATCTCCGTTTATCGATAATAAAGTTTAAACTACATTCGTACATATGCATTCAAATGTATGTTAGTTTTTTCTAACAGCCTACTGCTTTCCTGCCCTCTAGAGCCACAAAAATATACGTGCAGACCGAAAAAGCTATAAGCCGGGTTTCGATACCCATGGGGACAGATCATCTCTTCCAACAAACAAAGAGCTATTTTGGCTTTCTTGCATCTAACCACCATACTGAACATATTCAAAATAAATAACAAATGTACAACGAAGAAAAAACACATGTACTGCTATGCACACATAATGTAAGGTTGTTCTCGTGGGACCATCTTCAGAGCAACGATTTTATTACCACATATTCAACGGCTGACTTACATTAATACCATAATGTAATATAAGGAAAAACGAGCAGCAACAACAGAACCTCATCAGAATGAAATAACGTGTCTTATAAGTTAATACGACGCAAATTAGTGCAATGTAAACAAATGCAGTATCATGTATACCTTGTGTGTATGACAAATACGCATATAATTGAATAAACTGTTGCACACAAGTGTTTGCTAAAATAAGGTGACACAAATAATGAACTGCAAAATAGACCAAAACACTTATCATAAGCTGCAAATTATCGACAACATTTACAATCGCTACCTTAACACCTGCTACTTAAATATAGTAATAGCTTTATGAAATCGTTCTATATAAAGTGGTAATAAATACTGAGTATGCACTCGTGATTTATACTGTGTATAAGAAACAGTAGATGATATCACTACTATCGCTTGAGTAAGAAGATAGACTGTGGTAATCATCTACTGTTAAAAACTTGCAGAAACATAATAGCAGGAATCCACGTAGAAATATCAAACTTGAATAACAATGAACAACAACGACTTAAGTAATAATATGCAAGAGCAAATAACACTATGTAACAAAATTTTTACTTTTTCTTGTTCCTGGGCAGAAAGTGTTATTTCCCAATTATTTATGCCTAAAGTGAGTGAAAATGACCTATTTTTCTCTTCAAACTTTGCTTTTGTGACCTGGGAGTGTATAACGAAAACATGATGGGACACTATATTTAGGGGCTGATACGTGAAAGTGATTTACACTACAGTCGCAAATCTCGAGAAACTACTCACTTTTAAACATTTTTGTGTCGCTTTAGTACAAATACATGTAATTCGTGAGTCATATGTTGTTTCATTTAGACCTTATACAAATGAAAATGTGTAAATTTGCTCGTTTTTACATAGAAAATAGGTTAATTTCTAAATTTCATTATCCATGTCAGAAAAGCAAAGTTTGAAGGGAATAATGGCAATTTTTCTGTACTTTTACAACATAAGCAGTTAAGAAATAACACATACTATCCAGGAACAAAATTTGTGTTCCATAATTAAGGAACCTTTCACGTGACAAATTCCAATTAATGCTCTATAAAATGAAGGAGTTTTAGTTTACATCTAAGTGCACTCTAGGAAAACAACAGATTTTTTGATGAAGGAAAGTAAAGTTATATTCAAAACTACTCTCTCAGTTTTCTCTTAAAATTTTCTATGTTATCTCACACTGGAGTAAATATCAATTTCAATAATATTATTTTGGAGTTATAATAAGGACGTTTTGTTTGATCAAACTGTCAGAAATAGATCTTCATAATAAGGACTTGTTGTTTGATGAAACTGTCAGCAATAGATCTTCATAATAAGGACTTGTTGTTTGATCAAACTGTCGGCAATAGATCTTCATAATAAGAACTTGTTTGATCAAACTGTCAGCAATAGATCTTCATAATAAGGACTTGTTGTTTGATGAAACTGTCAGCAACAGATCTCCAGCCTTGTTGATTTATGTTTCTGCGATCCATATTTATAGATTTTGAATTCTCAATTTTTAATTATTTTGTATGTTGGTTTTTTTTTCAATGCAGAGCAATGCAAAAATATACGCATTGAGTAAGGCATAATTCCCACTAAGGACGTATAAACTATTACCATTAAATGTCAGCCTTTTCAAATTAAACAAGTATATCCAAAACATCACTTTAAATAAATCTTTGTGTTTTTAAAATAATTACTTACAGAACCAGTTGGCTTTGTGCCTGAGGTTTACTCTAAACGCGCATTTAACAAGCTTTGAGACAAAATCAGCTGTTCATAACAGCATCTCATTTTTTAAGAATGCCATGGACATTCGCAGCTTCCATGTAGTATATCTGTCTGGGTTTTGGATTAAAATACCCAGCCGAATTACATGTGGGCTTGTGAAACAATGATATGAATAATAACAATGCTGTGAACAAATGGGCAAATTTTGATTTTGGCCTATGTCATGAAATAACTTATTTTGCTTCTTATCAGTGTTTAAGTGGTCTTAATTATCTACTGAAAAGAAAGGTTTTGATTGTGGTATCAAGGATACATTTTCTTTTTGAGCTTCGTCTGACAACAAATGCCAAACTCTTTGTCTTCGATGTTTCAGTCCTGAATATTTATTCTACACTTGAAACACACGCATGATTCTTCTTCTCAAACTAATTTTATGAAGAATATTTTTTTCTGATTCTATCTTTAAGCATTTCCAGAAAAACGTTGTTAAAAGAACAATCCTTGATCTTAATGATGTTCAGTAGTGCTTCACATTTGATTACAAACTGGTTTCACAAAATACTTTTCTGTTCATTTCGTAAGATAATCTCTCACTACTGTTATGTTGCTATGTCATTTTATTGCAACAAACAACCAAATTTTAACTGGCTATAATGCTGTAAGTGGCCATGAATAATATTTATTTCCTTTAGGAACATTGGCTTTAGGTTCAGCATCAGATTATAAAATGTAAGCGGCTTGGAAACCAAATATAAGATTTAAAAAAAAATACTCTTCAAATTCATTGTAACATCGAAATGTACAGCAACTGATTAAAAACATTTGATTGGAATACATAGTTTATACCAGTACTTGTGGATGCTATGTTTTTAACCTGTTGGATCATTCCACTTTCACACATTATTTTGCAATACGAACTTCAGTGACATATATCATAAGTTTGAAGTTACTTGTTTTGTACCCATATAACCTACACCTCTTGAGTGCTAACATGAAACTAATTATTCAAATAACTGAAGAGAAGCATTGATCTCACTTGCCGAGAAGGATGGTGCATGAACATACTTGGACAGAACTTGCAGAAGCAACTTTGTGTAGGAAAATGTTATTTTAAGACTGTCATAAAAAAAAGTTATACTATGAAATCTGGCTATGAGTATGGACTATGCCATACATTTTATTTTCTCAATCCAATCCATCGAATTACAAGATTCTTTGGTCTTGTGATGCACTCGTATGGTACAGCCAATACATAAACTAAAAACGTTTGTCACTGATGAGTCTACCATGCACTGTCTGGAACGAAAGACTGAGTCGAGAAATCAAATATAAGCGATATTAACGATATCCATAAAGCAGTGTGTGTAACAGAGAGAAATATATCAGAGGAATCAAATATGAGTGACATTAAAGATATGTACGAGGTCTGTTAAAAAAATACGCGGACTGTTTGAATTGCGCGGCTCCAGTTGGTTCCAGGGGAATCCACTTGGTGTCGCTAGGTTTGCACTGATCAGCTGATTACGACGCCATTTCCCGATTGCAGATATCTTCATTTGTGTATTAGCTACGCGGTTTTAAGTGAAGTGCGATTTTTTCGTTTGGCGGAGTTCAGAATGAATGACCTGAAGAAGCAACGACTTGCTTTGAAATATTGTGTTAAACTTGGAAAATCTGCGACTGAAACTTTTGCTATGCTTAACACGGCTTACGGTGATGTTACTATGAATCGTACGGCATGTTTCAAGTGGCATGAACGTTTTAAGGATGGTCGACAGTCTATTGAAGATGATGAGCGTCCTGGACGTCCTTCCACGTCAACTGACGACCCACACGTCGACAAAATCAACACCCTGGTGCGGGCAAATCGACGTCTGACTGTCAGGGAGCTTACTGAAGAGTGTGGGATATCAGTTGGATCTTGTTACGAGATTTTGACCGAAAAATTGAAGATGCACCGCGTTGCTGCAAAATTTGTGCCTCAGAACTCGTGAGTTTTTGGCCAAACACTCGATCACTGTTCTTCCCCACTCACCTGACCTTGCTCCTTGCGATTTTTTCTTGTTCCCCAAACTCAAAAGACTCTTGAAAGGAAGAAGATTTGAGACGATTCCCGAGATTAAGGCAAATGCGACCGAAGGAGCTGGAGGACATTACAAAAGAAGCGTACTAGGACTGTTTCAACAAGTGGAAACACCGTTGGGATAAGTGTGTGCGTTGGGGAGGAGAGTACTTTGAAGGGGTCCCAGACCTGTAACTTCTAAATAAAGTACATTTTGTTTTATGACGTCAGTCCGCGTATTTTTTGAACATCCCTCGTATAAAGCACTGTGTGAAACTGAGAGATTGAATTAAGGAATATTAATCTGGACTCAGCTAATCCTGAAAACAAAATCACTTGAACTTTTTCTGTACGATGTGTTGGGCAGAAATCTGGAGTAAAATTATTGAAGCAGAAATACATTGTCTAAATTATTATTTTAGCTTATATAACATATGATAACAAAAATGTGGCTGAATAGAGAAATCAAAAGATATCTGAAGATATAGATAAGGTAATATCAAGAGTTGTGTATGTTTATAGTGAATCGGTGGGTGGAGCAACTCGTAAACAGCACAGTTAAAGTGATTATGATGGGATGAACGATTGTTCTTTACAACCATCATTGAAACATCAAAAAGAAATATTGATGAATTACAAGGGATGTAACACCAAACCATCCAGAAGGCCACTAAAAGATAAGAAACACAAAGAGCATTATGGAAATAATCCAGTCCTCTAGCTCTAGACCTACAGACTAATAAAAAGGTAACCAGTTATTCGTGTTAGTAAACAGTTTTGAAGGAAAACATCACCAAAACACAGCGGGCAGGAAAAAACCATCCTCAACAAACATATTCCCGCTAATCTCCGGAATATATGAATACATATATAGTTTTTGTCCTAGACATGTGTTTTGCCAGTTTGTAATACTTTCTAATCATTTCTTTATCTCTCCTTATACCACAGTACGATTACTCTCAGCACCAGCTAGTGTTCAAGTCAAACCGAAACTATCGTCGGTTATACGGTGGAACTTTTACTGTGACATATAACATGTATAATGTTAAAAGCTGAAGATTTTTGCCATCATGAAGTGGACTGTTACCAGATAACAAGATAAGGGAGGCGAATAACACGTTTCTGGACAGTGTCCACTATATAGGAGCGAACCAACGCCATGCAAAGTAGATTCTTTAGCAACAGTAGGTGACCTACTACTGGAAAAAAAGCAACTAGTCTTCTTTATTTATGTTTATTATGAGATATCATGTAAACAGTTCAGGTACATTATACTAAGTTATATTGTATTAATCCTGTTCGTTTAGAAATTAAACTATCGTGTTAACCATATGATTTAAGAGTTAGATATGAAATTGAACACCATTTATATGTTCTTGTGTTATAATTAAACAAAAGTTTCAAGTATGTGACAATGTACTGATTTTGCTGTGTTTCTGAGATGTGTTTCGTTTTTCTTGGTAAGTTAACTGCCTTCCAGTGGCACATATTGTGTAGCTTTGTGCTTAATTACAAACAAACAAAAAATTTAACTGGTAGCTTTACCTTCACAGTACTTACATATATAATAATCCGAAACTACTCCATATAGCGTATTACAATAGAACTAATATGGAGACATTAAAATGTGTTAACACCGGTAGGTGTTTTAGGTTCTACTCAGTTACCACTAAAGTAACCTAAAATAATTTAAGTGTTTAAATATTATTTAATCTTGTGCCTAAATATTCATTCCATTCTCTATGTCAGTTTTACCTTTGGTAAGAAAGAAAATAAATCTATAACTTATGTGTGTGTGTGTGTGTGTAATCACTAAACTATTTTACTTACTGTTATTAGTTAATAAAATATGTCGTGTTTAAACAATATTGTAAGCTTCTACTATTGTATTAAATAGTACTATTGATTTTGATCATGAGGTAAAACTGGTAATTTAAATCTGGGTTCCATGATGTAGTTTAACTTATTGTTGCTGTTTATTTTGTTAAAATGATTGACTAATGCTTATATTAGGGTAGCGCTAGATTAGCTAATTAGTTAAGTATTTAGAGTTGTATTTTAGTGTTTAGCTTTTTAGTGTTGCCAAAGTATTTCAGAAAAATACTTAAAGTTACATCGTTTTACATGTATGCAAGTTAGTTTGCTTACATATTATTCTAGTTACTGCTCGTGTATTAGTCTCTCTGTAATAAAGTATTGTTTGTATTCTGAAGATGAATCTGTTGTTCGAGAATTATGATTAGGTGTTGGCGAGGATGTGCATAGCGTTATTTTGCATTTGTTTCAATATATGTGTGAAGTATTGATACAGAATAAACATGTTTGAACTGTAAATTATTGAATTTGAAATGGAGGGCAATTCTAAAAAGAAAATAATAGCATAAATATAATATATTTTATGATTCAACCACTCTGTAACTTATTAACATTTCTATGTTCAGATATGCATCCATAAGTCTGCTTTTTATAACATTTCTAAATGGAGCAGGGGAACATATACATCTACTATAGCTTCACTGAGGGCTACTGCATGGACACTTAAACAAAAGTGCTATCTTGATATTTGTATCATCTGTATTAATAGTGCAGAATCCTTTTCTTTCAGTGGTCGCTTTTGGTGCCGATAAATGGATGTGTTTGGCTGAAACAGGTTCCCAGTTGCTATTAGGTTATTCACTTGAGTTTTTTCGTGATTCTTAAGTATGAACTGAGTACGTTCAGAAAAGGTTTACATTGAAGAGTGTAATATTCACTGATAGCTATCACAAGATTTGTTTACTGTGATATATCAGTAGCCCCGCGTAATATTTTTGAAATTATAAAAATTTTATTTCAATTAATTTCTCAGTCTTTTCTACAGAAGTTCTACGACCTTTTTCAGTCAACATGTGTTAAGCTCGCAGATACAGCTGTGATATCATGAAGCTCTCATACTGTGCTTGCTGTTACATTTTATTTTGTTTTTCGTGTTGCCACTTTGCCAAAAAATATATGGTCAAAAAATACCAGCTTAATTCTCCGGTTATTCTTGTTATTTTGAAGATTTAAAACTCCTGTTACTTTATTAATCTAATGGAACAATAGCTGCTCACACCCATGGAAGGTCTTTTGATACCCGTCTTTTTGAGCTTAATATAAATCACTTCCAACCACAATAAACTACACTGACTAGGAGTAAATAAATCAACGTCTAGTAATCTTAAACGACATACTGTTTATCATTCTAAGTAATACAATTAAGAACATTAACTGTCTAGAACCCAGCAACTCTTAAAAACAAATTGTCCAGTCTAATTTAACAACAAATTTGTTACTCTCTACTGAACAAAATTCGTGAACTTGAAGGCGAACTTCTTCAAGTTGGAATAAGTAACTGGCATACATGTATATACATATATAAAAACATATTTAAATATAATGAATTATCTGCAGTATTTATCAAAATTTCTCCACGTGCTAGTAGTATAAGCATGACTCTGGATGCGTTATAATGTCAGGGTTAATCTTGTTGTTAAAGAGTAGCTCAAGAGTTGGCGGTAGGTGGTAATGACTAGCTGTTTTCCCTATAGCCTTACATTGCTAAAGTAAGAATAGGTGGAGCAGATATTTTTCGTGTTGCCTTGTGCGAAATTCAACACAAACGAACAAACCTACTAGAAACAGGATTTGAATATAACTTGTTTTATTGTTAAGAGATGGCGCTGTAGAATATATCTGCCAGTCAATTTTGTTAAGTTTTCTTACCACGGGTATCGAAGATCATTGTTTAGCGTTATAATTATCTCTGGGCCAATGTGGGCGATGTGAAACGAAGAGTAATATAAATTAAGAAACAGTAAAATTTTAATTGAAGAAAATATATTCACGAATAAGTTTACTGATTATATCGAATATGACGTAATTAAGTTTTGAGCTTCTCAAAATGTTCTCTCTATGATATTTTAATTTTTTAATATCTTACAAGATATCAAAATATCAAGTGGCAGCATAAAAGCTAAAAGTATCAGCAAACGCATTAGTTGCAATAAAAACTGAAAGGAGTGTGTGTTTGTTATAGCAAAGCCACAGACGCCTTTCCGCTCAAACCACCGAGGGGAATCGAACCCCTGATTTTAGTGTTGTAAATCCGGAAACATATCGCTGTACTAGCGGGGGACGAAACCTGAAGGGAGAATCATTTGTATGATTTCGTCTTTAAAGTTTGTAGAAAAGAAAACATACTTTAAAACACGATTTATATCTGGGTTAGCAACATGCTCCGATTTCGTATAAAATTTTGTATCTAAGAATTAAGGTACTCTCCAGTATATAATTATCGGAGCATCTTCTAACACTAATACTAATCGAAATATATCTTTCAACTGATTGTATCAATAAATGTACGATTATTTGTTATTCAAGTTTTTATAAATAAAAAGTATTTCAATACAGTATTTTGTGAAGTAATCTGATGTCTTATGTGTTTATATTTTTTTAACCCACGTCGTACAGCAAACCGATCTGACTTTTTTTAGGCCAATTTAATTATAATTCAAAATTAGAACGAAATTATAATTAGAAGCAAATAAGTGTTTCTTTGTTTTTGAGGGCAAGCAAGAAGTTACACAATGGGTTACCTGTGGTATCAAAACTCAGTTTCTAGCGTTGCAAGTCTATACACATACAGCTGTGCCACTGGGAGGAAGAAGCGAATAAGAGATTATATGTTACCATATTTGAAGTAATTAATCAATAACATTGCCAACATTAAAATGTTTCTCAGTACTTGATGTTCGTAAAATAGACGTTCAGAACGTGCAAAAGGTAATGTTATACATCTTTT
Organism: Tachypleus tridentatus; assembly: GCF_004210375.1. NCBI lineage: Eukaryota > Metazoa > Arthropoda > Merostomata > Xiphosura > Limulidae > Tachypleus > Tachypleus tridentatus. The sequence continues at coordinate 98,659,130 of NC_134828.1, forward strand.
TTTAAATCTAACTCAGAAATGAATGAAGTTAGGGTTAACAATGCTGAAGGAACTTATATTCAGGAATATATATAGAATAAAAAATTGAAAATAAAAAGAGTTTTTTCAGGTAAGATAAAACACCAGTCTGCAGAATGTCTTGAGATGTTGAGACCATTGGCATTAAGGCTAAAATTAACGCTAACAGTGGGAATATTTAACCGATGAATAAATGTATTCCAATTATTATAAGCAAAAAAGTAAGAAAAGTATGTTTAATTAACTTTAATTATTATTGATATTAATTTTATTATTTGGTCTATGTAGGCAGCTTACTCTAATGAAAAGTTAACATTAAAGAAACATTTACAAATTAGTAGAATTATATATCATTAATATGTTATTGCTGATTTAGTCCTGCAAAGCTACTTAATGGATTATTTGAGCATTGCTCAAAGCGGAGAATCGAATACCAGATTTTAACGTTGTAAGTCTGTAAACTTATCGTAGACCCACTGAGAGACATTATATTCTGGTAAGATACATTTGAAGAAAGAAAAATACATTGGGATAAAACATACGAACCGTAATAATGAAATTTAACATTTTTGTAATAATTAATGTAAAACGGTTTTGACACACACACACATAAACAGTTATCGCACCATTTTGGTGGCATTCAATCACAAAGTTTTCTTTTGTAATAAGCATATACATGAGTAAAGTCACTCAGCTAACTGTACGCGCACTTTAATAATATAATGAAGACTGGTAGTTGGGTGGAGTTATATTACAACTTTTGTCAGTTTCGAGACACAATTACCTTTTCTCATTTATGTGATAGTAGTCGTTTTTTAAACTTGACATCCTGGATTTTACTGTACTATTCAGATAGGCATGTGATTTCTGTGGGACAAGAATGTAATTTGCAAGAGCTAAGATTCACTTATCAAATTCTATGTTCTGGCTGTCGTAACAAACCTATTTTATTTTAATAATTCTGCTACGTTAAGAGAAATATCTATTGGGAACTAGTTGCAAAGCGAAGTAAAGTTTTTATAAGTAGAAAGAAGCGGCCTGGAGCGACCACATTTCCTCTTAATGTAATTTAATTATATTTTATTATCCAACGTGTAAGGCTTGCGAGTGGAAATTAATCTGATTAACTGCATATCCCTATCACCGTGTGGATTATATTTTCGTTAATGCCATTCCCACATTACAGTTCTTACTTTAGATATATATGTTTAAAGAAAACTTAATGTAACTGAACACTCTTCAGTTTAAGCAGTGAGTGCGTCACAATGAGCCTAGAAAAGCGACTGTAGAGACTTGCTCTGTTGTATAACTACTCTTCCGCTGGCCAACAGTTCGTAATTATACGACTCTACGCTTACATTTTTCAACAGACAGTTTATCTAATTCATATTTTAGGAGCTAATCGACTTGAAAATTTCAGTTTTTTTTCTTTTCTGTCGTTTTTTTATCTGGAATAATGTTATATATACGTGTGTATGTGTATAACAATAGTAAAGTTTTGACTGAAAATATCCTTTTAAGCATCATATATATATATATATATATATAAACTCATATCTAAACTGATTTAGGTAAAAATATCAGTTTATTATGGGATATACATCATGCTAATAAGATGTTATGTTGCTAAGGTACTCTCTATAGTAAATGTTGTTTCTAACTAAAACTCGTACAATTCTTGTTATAAGTAATTTCTTGGCCAGCACGGATCAATCAATTTCCTTTACTCTCTGCCATGAATATTACCCATGGCCAAAAGGAAATAACCCATAACATTCCATGTTAATTTTTAGAATTAAGTTTATTTAAAAAAAAAGAAGTAATGTGTGAAAACATAAGCTTTTCTCAAATATATGTATTGAAATAAACCACGGTGACTGAGGCTTGAAGCTATAGTTTAGGTTATGCTTCGTAAATTAATTTTATTAACAATTGTAGGACCAAGAATTCCCATCCGAAGCAGACGATTTTTCAACTGTATTAATATAAAAGCACAATGGCCCCACATGGCTAAATGTGTTAAGGCGTTCGACTCGTAATCCGAGGGTTGCGGGTTCAAATCCCGGTCGCACCAAACATGCTCGCCCTTTCAGCCGTGAAAGCATTATAATGTGACGGTCAATCCCACTATTCGTTGGTAAAAGAGTAGCCCAAGAGGTGGCGGTGGGTGTTGATGACTAGCTGCCTTCCCATAGTCTTACGCTACTAAATTAGGGACGGCTAGCGCAGATAGTCCTCGAGTAGCTTTGCGCAAAATTCAAAGCAAACAAACAAAACAAAAGCACATAGCCTCTGAAATAAATATCTACTAATCAAATGCATAAAAAATCAGACATATAAGCTAACGTTAGAAAGATATTCTGAATTATTAATTAAGTAGCTGAAGTACCCGTCCCTGGGACTGAAGCTATGTAAATTCATGATTACTGAAAGGTTATCTTAACGCCACGAAAAGCTGCTTCCCTGATATATGTAATTGTAGAAAACTCAAAAACACCTAAAAAAAACTGCAAAACACAAAATATCAAACAACAAAAAACAACTATATTTCAAAGAAGAAACATCTGTGAGAACAGAAATGATATTACACATTTCAGAAGATACGTAACTAAATATACTTGTTTCATCAAGTTATATGTCACGGGAAACTGCAATATTAGTGTCATATAAATTCATATTGCACACGCATGTCCCATATATTTTTGAATACTATACCTAAAATACATGAAATACAATATTTTTTAAACTAGGGAATCCTTGAAATAATATTATTTTATTAAACTTAATAAGATGGATATTTATTTATGAATACAGTTACAACTGAAAGATTATTACAGTGTCACGGTATTCATATTTGCCGTGTATTTGCATAATTATATATCAAATATTTTCTGCGCTTGGATACAACTTATGTTAAAAAGAAATAGCTTTAACTGTCAGAAATAAAGCACAATAAACAATATTTTCCATGTTCCAGTATGTAAAATAGTAAAATATATCTTTGACCTGCTGTGTACGATTGATGAGAGAGACCTTCTCTGTAACATGTACTTTTTCAGTAATTCGTATTCAGGCTGGTTTTCCTACGTAAAAAGTGAAATTTCTCAAGTGTATCACTACTATTGATTCAGACTTAATCTGAATAAATTAACCGCAGGAGTAAATTATTCTATTGTTTCAAAATCCTGTACTTCTCCACTCATTCTCGTATACAAACAACAACAAGAACTCAGTTATGTTTCATGACGTATCCTCATTGCACAGCAAGGAATTAATCCTCACAGACATTCACTTTCTTCCCAACGTTTCTCTATCTGAGACGTGAAATAAGCAAAATTTATCTTGAGAAATCTCTTTCTCCAAAATGAAATCCATTCTAAAACTTGTAAAAACTTCTGCTCTCGTTCAAAATAATATAAATAATACAGTATTCCTACATTCAACTTCCTGTAAATAATACAGTATTCCTACATTCAACTGTTTTATTATAATACTTAACATCAATGTTTGTAATGTCAATACAACCTGGTTATATTTCGTACAAATGAAAAACAGATAAAATTGTTGTGAACAAGAAACCTGACGAAGCTAATTATAAACACACTTGTCAAAGGTTAATCAGTTTTCTATCAGATATAATGTTAAGTACAAAAATAAAGCATACTTAAAAATATTAAGACGCGTCTTTCAAAACTCCAAACAAACGAATGGCCATTTTGTTTGCCTTTCAGAAATAATTTCAAACTGTTCAACCTCAAACAAGTAACTTTTTTTAAAATTCTGCTGATATAACTGCCTTTGCAATAAACTCTTACAATACAACATTCTCTTTATTCTGCATTCGTTGAATATCTGACATTCTAAACAACAGATCTGCCATGGTTAAAATTAGCAATTACTTTTAATTAAACGTTAGTGTCACTCAGATATCTATCAACTGGTCAACTTCTTTATATAATGTTCTGGGGTGAAACTCGTGCTTTAAGTATGAAACTTTGTTGTATTTTGTGCAAAAATACACAAGTTTTATCAAGTGAAAATACAGTAGTGAGAATTTAAAGTAGTTATAACAGTTTAAGTGACCTGACTCGACTACTCACGTAGAGAGTTAAAAACAATAGTTATGAATGAACCTGACAAACGCACAGGCGTCTAAATGACTGCGATATTAAACCTAATGGGATTTAACGTATTCCACAGTACGTGATACCCATCAAATACCACTAGTACATAAGACACTAAGAACCGAAAATCGATCGACTTACCCAATAAGATATTCTAGATGTAGCGACACTTTCAAAACCTGGATATCGGAGAAGTGTAAACACAACATAGTGACAAAACCAGTATTTTTAGTGCTTTAAGAAATTCACACAGAGAACGTTAACAGGTAAACACTGCTGTTTGAGATGAGATTCTGAAAAATAACAGATCCGTTTCTTAGATAAATTTCCCTTCGCAATGAATACTTCTATCTACACCCACCCCTTCCTTACGCACAAGATGACCTCATGCATACTTCTATCTACACCCACCTCTTCCTTACGCACGAGATGACCGCATGCATACTTCTATCTACACCCACCCCTTCCTTACGCACAATATGACCTCATGCATACTTCTATCTACACCCACCCCTTCCTTACGCACAAGATGACCTCGTGCATACTTCTATCTACACCCACTTCTTCCTTACCCACAAGATGATCTAATGCATACTTCTATCTACACCCACCCCTTCCTTACGCACAATATGACCTCATGCATACTTCTATCCACACCCACCTCTTCCTTACGCACAAGATGACCTCGTGCATACTTCTATCTACACCCACCCTTCCTTGCGCACAATATGACTCTCATGCATAGCTTCTATCTACACACACACCTTCCTTACGCACGAGATGACCGCATGCATACTTCTATCTACACCCACCCCTTCCTTACGCACAATATGACCTCATGCATACTTCTATCTACACCCACCTCTTCCTTACGCACAATATGACCTCATGCATACTTCTATCTACACCCACATCTTCCTTACGCACGAGATGACCGCATGCATACTTCTATCTACACCCACCTCTTCCTATCGCACGAGATGACCTCATGCATACTTCTATCTACACCCACCTCTTCCTTACGCACAAGATGACCTCGTGCATACTTCTATCTACACCCATCTCTTCCTTACGCACATGATGATCTAATGCATACTTTTAAGGGCCCGGCATGGCCAAGCGCGTTAAGACATGCGACTCGTAAAAAAAAACAAAAAAGCATACTTTTATCTACACCCACCCCTTCCTTACGCACATGATGACCTAATGCATACTTCTATCTACACCCACTTCTTCCTCACCCACAAGATGATCTAATGCATACTTGTATCTACACCCACTTCTTCCTTACCCACAAGATGATCTAATGCATACTTCTATCTACACCCACCCCTTCCTTACGCACATGATGACCTAATGCATACTTCTATCTACACCCACCCCTTCCTTACGCACATGATGACCTAAAGCATACTTCTATCTACACCCACTCCTTCCTTACTTCCCTACTCCTAGTTTATAAAGTATAAACACTTCTAACACGTACAGCTACGTTACTATTTTAATTATATAAATGTTAACTACATATCTTACCCACTGATGATATTGCTGTTTAGTGTAGATTTAAAACCCCACTATTACCACTACCACATTTCAAAATTGATTAGTAAAATATATCACTTGGTATTCAAAGTGAAGAGTTATTATAAACCTTATAAAAACTCAAGCCATTTGTTTCAAAGATAAACGTAAAACAATTACAGTTAAAACAAAAGAATCATCTCACGCCTTACTTGATTAAAACGTATTGCACCAGTACACGAAGATATAACATACCAATAACCTATTTAATAATCGTTTCTATAAAGCCAAATACGTTCCTAACCTAATATCGCTATATGACAATCATCTTATCGTCGAAAAATCAACTGGACAAAATTCTAGCAACTCAGAACACGAGCTATACGCCTTGCTCTTCGTCATTGTGTTTGTATTCCTATTCGATTTCTTCATTCAAAGGAAAAGATGGATTCAGTTAACTAGGAAAACACTATTGGAAAAGTGCAGCATAGAAATAGTCTAGCGGGAACCATTGCTGAACGTGCATACTTTATTCATGACGTAGACAAACACACCTCAGCATACAAAACACTTCAGCAATGTTTCTCTCTTACTTTTGTTTTTTCTCTGTGTACTTTCAGTGAGTTGTTAGGTTTCACTTTTAGAGTTATATATACATGTAAATACATATATGTTGGTGATCAAAATGAATTGGATACAGTCTGATCTCTTTCTTAATCCTTAGCGTAGAGTGCAGCTCAGGACTAATGTTTGGTGTACTGTTACGCCAAATAGTAGAATACACAAAGTCAAGCCTGTGGATATAACCTATATAGGCATTTATGAAGATTACCATTACACAAAGACATCTGGTCAAAATATTGTTAGTTTTTATGATAAACATATGTGTGTATATATTATATCCGACTGTCACACAGTAATGGAAAACACCTCAGACACCAAACATGTTTTTAAATGAGTTGGATGCTGCATATAATAATGTCTATTCGGAATGAAAATTAAGGTAGGTACTTAAAACCAGAGTAGTATAAAGATCTCTCACTAGATAATTTTCTTTACATTGTTTCTAAAATAATTTAGGGTATAATGAACGACAAGGAAGCAAAATGATATCTTAGTTAAAATAAAAAACAAATATATTACAATGAGGTATATTACAAACACTGCACCTCAATGACGCAAAACAAAGAAATAACAGAAAAACACCTAGAAAAAAGGAAAAAAATCTCAAAACAAGTAGAAAAATTAAACAAAGTTTTCTTCACTTATCGCAATAAAGTAACGGTCAATCCCACTATTCGTTGGTAAAAAAGTAGCCCAAAAGTTTGCGGAAGGTGGTGATGACAAGTTGCCTTCCCTCGAGACTTACACTGCTAATTTAGGGACGGCTAGCGCAGATATCCCTCGAGTAGCTTTGCTCGAAATTTAAAACAAGCCAAATTTTCCACCACAGCGTGAACACTTATTTCTATTTTTTTCATAATGTACTAACTTATCTAATATTTTAATGTCGATATTAAAATATTCTTCTAGCACTAATGAAAAAGATGGGTATACTGAATTTCTATAATATTTTCTAGGTTATTCAATCACAATTCGTCTACCATTTATTATATTATTAATGCAGTGGGCGAATCGATTTCCAATTGACAATTATGTTTTCGTATGTATTTCTTTGTTTTCATTTATCATCTTTCGTCACCACTTTCCATGTGTGGTTGTTCCTTTTTGTGCTAATAACTTTATAAATATTACCTTTAAGACTCATTTAAGGGTTTTACAAAAGGTTACCCGAGCTCATATTCATCGACTCCCATACATCAGCGTGTAAACCTGCCTCAAATTTGTTAATTATTACTTTTACAGCTCATCTCTACCCCAATAATGTAAACGATTCTGGCCAAAGTTGTATTCGACAATGCCAGAAGTGCTTTCTAAAGGCCATCAAACTCAACTTATTTTATTTCAGGCTTTATATAATAAGCAAATGCTGATACAAAATTAGGAACTTTGATTTAGTAAGATTAAAATCTCGTTTCCTCACTATTGTATTCCAATATAAACTCAGAAAAAAAAATGGATTCTTTTGTGAAACCATGATGAAACATCTTTCCCATCAAGATTTATGTAAGATTCTGCGAGCTACAGATGACATATTCCATAAATTCCTTACAACTCTGTATTTTTTTTTACCTTTTTGGAGTGGTTTTCCTCAAAGTGCCTAATTACGTTTTGCATTGAAAAATATAATTAAGTAAATTATTCCACTCATATTGATTGGTAGTTTGTCTTCTTCAGTGGTCTTAGTTATATTTCGCTTGTTCTTATATCGAAAAGTCAGATAAGTGTCATTTGCTACTTCTCACTCGCGAGGTAGATTGCCAGGTTCAGAAATGCATCATTTAATGCTGGGTCATTGGTATTTTCTTCAAATCCTTGATCAATCCAATGTACTAAAGGTACATCTGTGACTCTTGATGTCTTTTGTGACTCTTGATGCCTTCTGTATCTGTTACATCAGAGATACCAGCTTGTTGGAGTAGTAACCTGTCAAACGGTATTCAAGCTGCTTCTGTGCTGCTGGTATATACCATAACCATACCCAGTTACCACGTTTACACATCAGCCCTTTTACTATCGGGGGGCCTGGCATGGCCTAGCGCGTAACGCGTGCGACTCGTAATCCGAGGGTCGCGGGTTCGCGCCCGCGTCGCGCCAAACATGCTCGCCCTCACAGCCGTGGGGGCGTTATAATGTGACGGTCAATCCCACTATTCGTTGGTAAAAGAGTAGCCCAAGAGTTGGGGGTGGGTGGTGATGACTAGCTGCCTTCCCTCTAGTCTTACACTGCTAAATTAGGGACGGCTAGCACAGATAGCCCTCGAGTAGCTTTGTGCGAAATTCCAAAAAAGAAACAAACAATTTACTATCGAGTCATAGCTTCTTCTTTGTAATTATATTACTTTCTCTAGTTACCATTGTAGACATTACGTACTCTACATACTCTTGGGAACACCAAAGGACTTTTCTCATAGATGACATTCATAGAAAGTAATGCTTCCAATCCAAACATAAGGAGGTTTGGTGAACTTCTCAAGGATTTTTATTCTGTTGCTTTTTATGCTATAATTAAGTATGACAAGTGTTTGTTCCAATCGGTCCCGTTGAGTTTAACCAATTTTTAAAATTTGGGGGTTTTACTGCCCATTCTTTCAAATCATCAAACTGGGGGGGGTGGGTGATAAGATGATATACAAATCTTCACTAAAACCTACCACTTTACACAATCCATTGAACAGTTGACGATTGAAAGTGGCCAACTGTCCTGTGGGATTTCTTTTGGTCACCTGAACTATGTTGTCCATTTTTAATTAACAAATTTCCTATAGTCTGTGATAGCATACCATTCAATAAATAAACTATGGATCACTCAGTGAAGTAATTGATAACAATGAGTATGCAGTAATTGATCTTTGGAATCGATCAGCAATATTTAGAGATATTCTCTGTAAAAGGAAAGAGAAACGACAATTCATTGTTAGAATTTACCGTGTCCTGGCTGAGTTTTCTAATCTGTGGCACACACTATCCAGTTCTAATGCCATCACCAATCATCTCGACTCACTTGCAGCCAGAAAAAACTATTGTCGTATTTTAGCATAACTTCTTCTAATAAGTTGGTATCTTACAATTTTATGTTATGTAAAATCTGGAAAATTTTATGCTTTAAAGCTCTAGAGATCACTAGGTGCAATACAGGTTGAGAACAACTTCTTAGCAACCGGTAACAATGGCGCACAACATACCTCCTCATATTTGTAACAAATGATGCTTTGATCTTCAAGCTGCATCAGACATGTTTTACCTTGCTGTACAGCAAGGAGCGCTCATGATAGACTTAGGTTGTTCAGTGAGTTCTTGAAGTATTGGTTTTGGAACCTGTCCTCTTAGGACTTATTATGGTTATGGTTGCCAAAAGCAATGTTTTAATTATCACACGCTGTCCAAAGTCAGAACATTGCATAATTTGGCAAGGTATCACACCCACTGAGACAAATTATCTGCATTTCTCTGATGCAGGCCTAGACAATGAGGAGAAAATTATATTCTCGTAATGTTAAAATTCAATGAATTTTTGAAAGTTATTAACAATTTCAGTGAAACATGCTTTGCACGAACAGTGAAATTCATAATAATACAACCCATCACCCATCTGGACCCATAAATTCATCAACAAATTTATCCAACGAATTACTAAGCTGTTCTAGCACTATTGAGCTCAGATTGTTAGCACAGTCATCAACCATTGCCTTAGATGTGTTGGTAATTGAATATATGCTTTTGACTGCTGTGTATCCCCACCATAAATAGTAGCCTCAGCCACATTCATTTTGTTTATCATAACAGCATCCAGTTAAATATCCAATTGACTATAGCTACAGAGAACACTGGGCTTTATCCTCTGTAATGCAGGTCATTGTTCATCCTTGTGCTGTCCGCCTCCTGGACAGGAACGTATTGACTTTGTGTGTGTCCTCTGTAGTTGCATTACGAGGTAAAAATGTGTAACACCTTGTATGAGTGAACCTGCAGAAATCTATGTGTAAAGATGTATTACTATCGTTACGTTTGTCACATCAATTTGTGCTGTCTATTGTTTTTGGCTTGATGACATTGTTAAACATTAATTTACCCATAACACAGGTAAAACTGGCCAACAAGTTCCACAGTATTCCCATCCTAATGATACCTATTGAAACACAAGATAAGAAATTACTACTTCTTTTCTATGGGTGATTCCTCCCAGACTATTTTGGAGCTTTATTTCTCCTCTAACACCAGGTTGTTTTCATTCACCAAAATAAAGTGTTGATTTACAAGCCTTAACAGTGGATTTCCTTTAAGGGCTTGAAAGACTGCAACGTCTACCAGGGTCCTCTGGCCCTTGTATCTTTATCAAAATATATCAAACCCGATATACAACTTAGAAAACTGGGCTGACCTTTAGGCTTGTTGGTACCAGCTGACCATGGTGTACTTTCCAAAATGGTGCTCAGGCCCGACGTGAGTTTTATTAATTTCCTAGAGCATCCACCACTCCTTGTTAATTATTTCACACCTGTTAATATAAACTTTGTGAACCTTTTTTCGACAAAGTACTGATTTGAAAGTTCGTGTAATTACTCATGTTATTATTCATAAGGAAATGGTGAATATGCTGTCTTCGTGGTTTCATAAGGTAAAAACAGTTTCTATAAGATTGTTTTATGAACCCATAAACAAAGTAAATAATTTGCTCTTCTTTCTTTAAATTTCATCCATGTGGAGGAATCAGCTTTGATTGCAATAAGTATCCTTTTGGTAAGACCAGCAGTTGTTTTTATCCCATAGGGGCCTACACAGCCCTTCCCCACTCACAAAAGGCCAGTATGGTTGTTCATAATCCTTTTCAGGATATGTGATTTATTTTTCTTCCCTCTACTGGATTTGGTCTATTGAGGTAGAGGCATTTGCATTGCTCTTTTTATCAATGAAGTTGTTGCCACAATAGTTACTGTGGTGGTTCTCCTTTCCGACAGTTAGGTCAGTGTTACTAGGTTGAAACATATCATAATGGGTGAAACTATCCCCTACCCCCAAAAGGTGATGCATAAGTTTATTGGGTAGTCCTTCAATAAAGATAGTTCTCAATATGTCGTACTGATCTGCAGAGGCCACTTATAGACAAACTGTTATTCATCATCCATATGATTGATGAAATTACGGGTTAAACAATTTCAGTTCAGAATCAGACATTAGGTAGTTTGCTCTTGAGTTAATCCACTCCAAGTTGCGTTTTACATGAAATTTCAAGTCCGGTCTAGCAAAGTAGCAAATTGTTTCCAATAACCCATCATTCATCTCTGTTTGACCCCATGATTACTCAAGATTCATGGGGTACTTTTCGGCTTGAACAGATTTACTACTTTATAGTTCATGGTTATGACCAATGAATGCCTGCAGAAGTTTTTTAGCCAGTGTCATGTCCAGAATATTTCCATTGAACTTCAGTGGTTCTGATCAAAGCTAGGACTATTGTGCTCTGCTCACAGTGGACTGGGAGTGCTATAAAGACCTAACCTTGTAGTCACAAACTCATCAGTCGCCAACCCACTTTTGAGGGCCTCAGTCATTTGTGTCACCCATGAAACAATGTCTATCCTCAGAAGCACCACCTAGTCTATTGGCTTGGTTTCTATGCATCAGATGTAAGTGGTTCTTCCTGAGTCAATTTTGCAGGATTACCAATGCTAGACGTTCACAGCATCGACGAAAACGATAGTTCCATGTCTAAGAGAGTATTTCTCCTTGACTAAATACAAGTCCTATGTAATAGACTCTTTTTCCCTTGAGTACCTTCCCACTCAAAGAAAACCATTCTTTTTATTATTAACAAGATTAATTTTGAGTCTATACTCATTTGTCTTTCCTCTCTATCAGAAAACCTCACAATAAGGCCTGGGTAACACAACACCAATTTTTTTTTCTTTTTACCCTAATCGTGGTATTTTCAGATCAAACCAATTTCTCGATATTCCTCACGGCAAGCAATGCAAATTTTAGTTCTGAAATTTTCTTTCCCACTTGATGGATTATCCCAAAACTGTAATACTGAACTAATTTCAAAATGTATTCTTTCTTTAAAGCTAAGAAAAATTGCTAGAAAGTGCCCTAATTTCAAACATCAGCTTGCTTTTATTGCAAAATGGGCAGTGTCATTTAGTGACTTTTGTGATAAAGTATTAGATTCAGCTGATGTCACACTTCGACCAGCAAAGAATATTCTAAGTTCTTTTACTTCAGGCTCAAAATACCCTAAAATATCGTTGTAAGTATCAAACGTATGTGACTAAAAAATAAAGGGCTGAAGTAGCTGATATAATATTAAACATCTTTGACCACGTGTTTCTGCTACGACAACACAGAAACTAAATAATCCACAATTAAAAGAAAATTATATCACAGTGGACGTTTAGAGACTATAATATGCTTGACTACTGTGAATCATATAGAAATGGAATTTAATACTGTTAGGGTTGTATACATTATTGACGTTGGGATACTTTATTTAAACAGATTAAACTGGGCTACATTAAGGTAGTTTTATGATATAGTTTAGTTCTTGTCTTATTCCAATTTCAAAATCTCATATCAGACGTGAGATCGAAGAAATTATGCAGTGTTGATATTTTTAGAAATAAGTAAAACTACCTGAATATTTGTTTATTTAAATTTTGAAGTGTTGTACTACTCTTCTGAGTTGAAATAGAGATTTAAGGTTATTGTATGCTAGAAAGCTACTCGGGGAAACTTTTCAGATAACTTGTACGGATTGAGATAAGATAGATTTTTTTTCCCTGTGTAACTAACCTGCTGTTTATATGATAAATATAACAGGACTAACTTTTCTTACATGCTGGTTATCTGCCTCAACAATACAATACTGTAAATAGGTGTTTTAAACATTAACTCTAACCTTATTGTTAACTAAAAGGATGTAGATCCAGGTGATGATATCCTATTGTCGTCCTGTTCGTGGCACCCAAAACAGGAGACTATTATGCTCGACGTTGGCAAATGACTTTTCGTAATTGAGATAGCATATGGTAATCAGAAACGATATTTATTGAATCTATTTGAAGTGACCCCGGCAGGGACAGTTGGTTAGGGCGCTCAAATCGTAATTTGAGGATCGTGGGTTCGAATCCCCATCACTCAAAACATGATCATTCTTTAAACCGTGTGTGTGTTGTAAAGCACGGTCAATCCCCCCATTCATTGGTAGAAGAGTAGCCAAAAAGTTGGCGGTGGGTGGTGATGACTGGCTGCCTTCTCCCTAGTCGTGCACTGCTTAATTAGGGACGGTTAGCTCAGAGCTTTACGCAAAATTCAAAACAAACCAAATCAAATTCACAAGACAGCATACTAAAACACAAAACAACATGGAACACATTACGCTATCTAACACAAATTTTGTTCCTGGATAGTATGCGTTATTTCTTAATTGCTTATGTTGTAAAAGTACAGAAAATGGCCATTATTCCCTTCAAATTTTGCTTTTGTGACCTGGATAATAAAATTTAGAAATTAACCTATTTTATATGTAAAAATGGGCAAATCTGCACATTTTCATTTACATAAGGTCTCAATATAACAACATATGAATCAAGATTTACATGTATTTATACTAAAGTTTTACAAAAATGTTTAGAAGTGAGTAGTTTTTCTGGATTTGCAACTGTAATGTAAATCACTTTCATGTATCGGCCTCCAAATATAGTCTCCCATCATGTTTTCGTTATACACTCCTTGGTAGCGGCATTCAAAGTCCAGTATATAACGGTGGAAGTGCTCGCCTTGCTCCTCTGAGTATGCTCCCATGTTCTTGAATTTATCAAGATGAGCGTCAAGGATATGGACTTTCAGAAACATCCTGCAGCCCATTTCACTGTAGTTCTTCACCAGAACCTCAACCAGTTTCACATAATTTTTAACCTTGTGATTGCCCAAGAAGCCCCAAACCACTGTGACAAAGCTGCCCCAAGGTGTTTTTTTTTATATATATATCCTAGTGAGCTTCTTGAAAAATTCTGTGCACTCCAGAATCTTCTTTATTTGTGGTCTAACGAAGACATCAGCTTTGACCTTTGCCTCAGCCAGCTTTGGGACGAAGTCTCAAAGGTACTTAAAGGCTGCAGACTCCTTATCAAAAGCTGTGACAAATTGTTTCATAAGACCCAATTTTATGTGCAATGGTAGGAACAACACCTTTTTGGAGGTCCACTAATGTGTCACACTTGACACTGTACCTCCCCACAGAGAACTCGGTCCATTGCAGCCAGTGCTTCATGTTGTAGTGAGCTGTGGTGTTCCTGCTGTCCCAAAGGTAAAGATAACATACAAACTTGGTAAAACCTCCTTAGAGACCCATCAGGAATGCTACGATTTTGAAGTCTCTGGTAACCTCCTAGCCATACTCATCATACTTCAAGATTTATAGCAAGGTCTTGATGCTGTTGTATTCCTCTTTGAGGTGCACCGAATGAGCCAGGAGAAGAGATAGATACTTATTCCCATTATAGAGCAGCACAATTATGAGTCTTCTGGATGAGATATGAATGAAGAGGCGCCACTAGTTCGGGTTGCAGGCAATAACACAGACCGGATACACTGTGGCAGAAACAGAACCCATATTGACGAGTGAAGTTCTACAACATTCTAGAACGTTCTTGAAAATTCTTATAAGTTCGAGAAAATTCTCTATCAGCTACTCAGCACTGACTCTACCTGGAATGTTCTGGAAAAAGGGTAAATTTGAAAATTTCATTACACAGGTCACACAGATTACTTTAGGCATAAGCAACTGGGAAATAACACTTTCTGCCCAGAATCAAGAAAAAGTAAACATTTTGTTACATACTGTTATTTGGCACACAATTAAAACTCCTGATTCTATAAGGTTTAAGTAAAACAATGCTAACTGAAAAATAACTGCGTTTGCGAAAAGTACTAATATTAATATCGCACAAGAGGTAACGTCCTTTTTTCACTGCATTTTATTGGCACTCCAATATAAAAGTACGTGTAAAATATATTTCTGAAATAATTATTCTACTTTAACAAGAAACACACATTATTCTTATAAGTATAGACATGCAGCACACTGAATAGGAGAAAAGAAAGTTTGGAGATTAATTATTTTACCAAAGTATATCTAGTAATATCACTGACTCTCTTTATGTTAATATTTCAGTGTTCAAACACGCTATTATTTTATGCATCTACTGATACCTTAGAAAGCCCGGAAATGGCGCTTCTGCCAAGAATAGCCAATAAAACTCTCGTTATAAGTTTCTTTCTTTCAAATAAACATTTGAATAGCGATGAAATAGCTTTCTACTGCAACTAGCTGAAACTTTATCTAGTTCAAAAGTATTTTTCTTGGTTGGATGACTGAAACGGAAGCGCAGTGCGTAACAAGCGTATTTATAAAATGAGTCCGCTAGTTATAGGACTAAGAAAAAAAGAAATAAATAGTACATAATTTGTTGGAAATATGCTTAAAACGATTTCGACAACTTGTAACTACTATACGCTAGTGTTTACGTAGTATTAGATACCTTTCACCTAGAGAGTAGAACAAGAAAACCAATTTGATTTGTTTTGGATTTCGCGTAAAGCTACACGCGGACTATGTGCGCTAGCTGTCCTTGATTTAGCAGTGTAAGACTAGAGGAAAGGCAGCTAGTCATCACCACACACCGCCAACTCTTGGAATACTCTTTTACCAACGAATAGTGGGATTGACCGTAACTATATAACGCCCCCTCAGCTGAAAGGGCAAGCATGTTTGGTATGACGGGGATTCGAACCCGCGACCTTCAGAGTGCAAGTCGAGTGATTTAACCACCTGACCATGCCGGGCCTCTTATTAGGCCATTAAAGCTTATAAATAACTAATTGTAGCATCACGGGTGCCACAAGATGTTTATGACAAACGTTTCCCAACACCAACATCTTGTATCATGACTTGATCACAGGACATGTGCGATTTTTCTTTAATAACATTTAAAAGGGATGAAACTAAGTCAATTTAATGTAGAACTATCTGTATTTTGTATTGAAAAGTTTTGAGCATTCTTTAGTTATAACTGCTTTTGTCAAACTCATTTTTGCGAAGTAACATAGTTTGTACTTTTATTTAGCCTATCTCTGGACAATTGTATACTTTTGTGTTTTTTATTGCTAACTGAAAAGCTACACAATAAATATAATACCTCTGCTCTGGTCACCAACAATACCAAAACCCGATTTTTTAGCTTTATAATCCTTTAGATATATCTCTGAATCACGACTAATGTTTAGAGATGTCATAAAATGTTTACTACAGAGACTATTTTTGTTTACATGACATTGGGTTGCAGACTGTGAATTTCATTGTTTACCACATGAAAAGGGACCCTTCTCATCATTTATCTTTTTTCTTTAACATTACATTCAAATTATACGAGACATTCGATGTTGCTGAGTTTTCTTGAGAAAGGATTGTATATCTAATGAAGTTTGGTAAGCTTTGAAATAGATAAACTTCAAGTATAAGACAAGAAAACGAAATATTTGAGAAGACACATCATTAATTGGGTAAGCTTAGGAATATAAATTAAATTTAAGAACTTTAATTACATGATTCACATTTTCAATACGAAAAGGAAAGTACTCTTACCAACATTCAGGTTTAAATTTATGTTTAAGTTGTGAAAAATTACCTTTGGGTACACGAAAGCTATATACAGTCGCATGAAAGAGAAATGAGAGATTTGGTGCCCTGTGTTCTATATATATTGTGATCCTTCATCACAAATATTTTGTTTCTGTAAGACAAACAACCAAACTACGCATTAAAAGACATAAGAGAAATGTTTAGTAGGAGTTAAATACGCTATGTCGTATTTTATATAGCAAGACACATATTTCACCTCTTGGTAAACTGTACAACATGTACTGTTGAAACCATAACGTCATTGTTATCATCCGATCTTCAATCTTTGTCACTTTGTTACCGTTGTAATCTAATGTGTCATCGTAACTTCGTGATATTTTTATTCTATTTTTATTAAGCTGTTTAAAAGTTGCCAGTTTATCCTGATAGATTATGCACAGTTAATAACATTTCCAAGGTATCTTACTATATATTATTAACATAATTTAAATGATAGCTTTAAACAGAACAGCTTTATTACAATTATTCATACATGAAGATTTATAATGAATAACAAAAATATTTTAAGTTACTCGGTAAGATTTTGTTCAATTTCCTCATTTTTTCCAGCAGAGGGCTTATAACTATAATCATTTGTTGTTGGATACCCGCATTGGGCACAGCACAGAGATCCCATCATGTAACTTTGTAACAGCCCCCCAAAAAAAATGGTCCTGTTGTACTAAGGTAGAATGTATTATTATTTACTCACAGTTTAAGTTACATTACAACGTACAGCTAATGTAATTAGATCATCTTCAATTCTACATATGTGATCTACGTATTCATTTTCATAGATATAAATATGTGGGTTCCACACAGCTACAGTTATTACAAAAACTGAACAATGGTACTTCATGGCAGAACAGAGAAGTACGAAAGCTTTGTTCTGTCACTTTGGTTTTCATGTTGAAGTGCACATGTTTACTTATGAGCGTAGTGTGTTTCTGCATTGTAGTGCTGCAACAGACACTATTAATTGCTTCCCGTGCAAAACATGGAAACAAAATATTTGAGAACATACATGAAATTCAGACTTAAGAGTCTTAACTTTAAGAACTCTCTTATTATCATAACTGCAGATAATTAATGATACAAAATGAATCATTTTTAAAACTTTCCTTGTTCCTAAGTGAAACAGTTTTTAATATACTGTTCCTTATCGTGCTTCCTTAGAAGCACAATTTCAGTGAAAAGGAAAGTGTACTTCAACAAATATATTATTTTTAACTTAATAATATAAGTGTTATGTGACTCTGTGATGCTGAAGTTTTATTTTTGGGTTTATTTTGTTAACAACGAAATCATATTACTTGTTACTATTTTTCGTGTTAAACAAATGAAAAGTAATTTTGAAATCATTAAACTATGGAGGAAAGTATTGTAATCAAAGTCATAGCAGCAGGCATAACCGAAATGTCACTGTTGAAGTGAATCATCATAAAGGCATTGAGATAGCGCAAATAATCAAAAACAATACACCAGTAGACGCTGTTCCTGTTCTTTCTAAGATAATCAGTAACGTTGTATAATGGTTATTGTGCGCAGTGCTATCAAACATTATAGGAACATCAGACCGATGATAAATTAAATGAATGTACTCGCCATATATATATATATATACTCTTCAAAAAAAGAAACGCAAAAGGCAAAATTTGAGACAAATTGTTAGCAAGTTTATTCCGGGTAGTTCTGTATGACATGTGTGAAACTTTGCACATTCACTGCTGAACATCCAAAGTCTGCAAAGGCGAAGTCCACGCTCACTAGGTGAAGTTTAACGTCACTCAACGTCAATAACAAGTATGCCCTCTGTGAGCATCAATAACTGCTTGGCATCTTCTGCCCATGGAAGCGATGAGATGACAAATCACATCCTGTGGGATGGCTGTCCACTCAGCCTGCAAAGCTGCTGCAAGCTGAGGTAGAGTCCGCGATTGAGGTTGTCGCCGTCGCAGACGTCGGTCCAACTCGTCCCAAAGATGTTCGATGGGGTTTAAATCTGGTGATCTGGAGAGCCAGGAAAGAACGTTGATGTTGTGGTGTCTCAAGAAGACAGTGGTGAGTCGGGCGTTGTCATGTTGAAAAACGTCGTTGACGTTCACCATGATGGGTTGCACATCATGAATCTCGTAGACGTTTGCGTACGGTCTGATCGGAAATCCTATGCAGCCCTGGTATGGTTGAGGCAGTAGACGTCGCAGTGGTGGTCCTATCCCGAAGGTGACGTAACCAGATGTAGCGATCTTGTGCGGGCGTGATCACATGAGGTCTGTCAGATCGTGGACGGTCACGAGTTGATCCATGTTGTTGGTGACGATTCCATAGCCTTGTGATGGTGCTTGGGTAGACATTCACAGCTCTGGCAACATCTGATCGAAATTCGCCTGCTTCCAAGAGACCAATGGCGTTGTTGCGTTGTGCTTCAGTCAGTCTTGGCATAACTGTATTGCGTGTCGGTGGCTTAACACTGAGCTATGGAAACCGAGAACCCGTCACTTTTATAGGAATGTTGCACATGTTGCACTTGCAGAACGTGCAGATCTCTCAAACAAATTTATTGGACAGGAATGCGATTTGACGAAAAATCCGATGTTTTCCTCCGTTTTCAAAGTGCACAACTTTTATTGTCATTTTGGTCTGACAATCACTGCCTTAACATGTGTAACATCAAATTCTCTGAGCTTGTAACGTTATTACATATATTTCTCTTTAAAATAAAATAAAATATCCCTTTTGCGTTTCTTTTTTAGAAGAGTATATATTGTATTTTAGTGAGATGTACACGGACAGTGATATAAATATCAGGTATTATACATCAGAATAGATTCATTTGAAACGTAGTGCGTGAGTTTGTGAACTTTCTCTCTGTAAGTATTTATGTATTTATATAGGCGTGTATTAAACTCAGTATAAAAGTCAACTAAATGACAACACTAAGATTTCATTTAATAACATGTTTTTATTTTTCTTCGAATGCTAATTTACTTGTAGACCAGAGTGAGTACCTGTTTAAGGACTAGTAACAATATTTAATACTTTAAACATCAGCCCTGAGAAACAGTTAAAACTAAAACTCAGGCTTCACTTTTCAGAAATGATCGATTCCCAGTGTAAACTTCTATTAAGTGTGGATCTGCACTACTGACGACAGGAACTAATTTCATCAATCAACCATCTAATTAGAAAGTAAAACTGTTTTAATTGGAGCCTTTTCTTCCAAGTATTCTATGCTATTGAGAAGGAAGCGTCAGTAAAACTCGTATTGAAATATAGATAAAATCTGTTCTGTGGAGATACGTCTGTTTCGGACCTTTCAAGGCATTAAAATTATATGATATAGTCATGTATTTTGATTACTGAAGTATTGCATTAGTACTATTATGGGATTTTTTTTTCCTTAACTACGAGTTGAGACCGTTAACCTCTCGCACACAAGGTGATTGCTCTATAATGTTAGAAAAAGAGCTACTAGCCCTCTGGTGCTAGCTAATAAGTCGCATTTAAACATACTATACTATTATTGCTATTTTTGTAGTGAGGTAATTAACTCTATAACTTTCTCTGCTTCTACACATTGTGTTTGAAATGCTAAGTTCACGAGTATACTCGTGAACGTAATGTTCTGTAAAGTTGAGGCATCGGATCAAGAAGTTAATGTTTTTTACGCACTTTTCTCTTTGAAGATATGCAGTAAGTGATTATTTATCTTCTACTGAAATATTTAATTTGGATAAGCAACACCTGTTCCGTTACACGTCGTTTTTCGGCTTTTGATAATCTAGCGCATGCCATGTTTTTTTTCTCCTGTGCAACATTAAACATCTTATAAAAATATTTAGCTATCACTTCATTTTGTTTGGCGTAATTTTGTGGCATTCATTATTTGTGAATTATATATTCAATGCTGTTCCGAGTTTTTGTACACAGTTGCAATTTCAAATTTTAATATGGCCATCGTTAGAGGACCCGGCATAGGTGGTTGAAGCACTCGACTTGTGTCGGCATTCCAATTCATTTCAAAGGTATTCGATGGGGTTGATGGTAGGGCTTTCTGTGCAGGCCAGTCAAGTTCTTTCACACCAACCTAGGAAAACCATGTTTGTAAGTATCTCGCCTTGTTCCTGGGGACATTGTCATGCTGAGACAAAAAGGACTTTCCTCAAACTGTTGCCACAAAGTTGGAAGCACATAATTCTCTAGAATGCCATTATTTGCTGTAGCATTAAGATTTCTCTACACTGGAATTATAGATCCTAGACCAAACTATGAAAAACAGCCCCGGACCATTATTCATTCTTCACGAAACTTTACATTTGGCACTATGTATTCAGGCAGGTAGCATTCTCCTGGCATCCGCCAAACCTAGATTCGTCCGTCAGACTGCCAGATAGTGAAGCGTGATTCATCACTCCAGAGAACGTGTTTCTGCTGTTCCGAAGTCCAATGTCGGTATGCTTTAAACCACTCCAGCTGACGCTTGGCACTACGCATGGTGATCTTAGGCTTGTGTGCTGCTGCTCGGCCATTGAAACCCATTTTATGAAGCTTTCGACGAACAGTCATTGTGCTGATATTGCTTCCAGAGGCAGTTTGGAACTCGGTAGCGAATGTTGCAACTATGAACAGACGATTTTTACGCACTACACACTTAGCCTTTGGCGGTCCTTTCTGTGAGCCTATATAGCCTACCGCTTCGTGGCTGAGCTTTGTTACTCCTAGACGTTTTCACTTCACAATAACAACACTTACAGATGACGATCTGAACGCCTTAACCCACCTGGCCATGCCGGGCCTCAGCGTTACTTCTTTCTGTAAAATTTAATATTTTCAATTGAGCTGTTATCTCTAAATTAGCCGCAACCTCCAAAACATTTCAGGTAGGTTTTATGCCCTTCGCCTGAATTTTACTTTCTGTTTTATTTTGCAGGTGTTATATGTCAGATCGATAAGTCCTGGTCTATTAAAAAATACGCAGTTAGACAAATAAACTCACATAAACGCAACTTTATTTAATAAAACTACACACGTAAAATAAAACACATAATATGGCAATAGTATTTATACTATTATAAAGAGTAGCCAGTGTATGACACGGTTTTAGGAGTTGTAATAGAGAATTTCAGATAAAAATGCATACTAAAATCTGTAATAAAGGAAAAAGTAGCTAAAAGATTTTTATAGCAGCACGTGAAACAGAAGCTGAATTATTGCAAATTGAAGAAAATGTAAAGTTGTAATGGAGGCAAATTTATAAACGTCTGAATGCATATTAACAAAGTAGTAAGCATACGGGTTTGAATAAACTGAGCATGCGTATTTTAGACCAAAAAATATGTTGAGAAAGCCAATAGCAGTTTTATTTAGTGTAATGTTAATTTTTAGGAACTTACACGAGGGTTAAATGTTGTTAGAGTAAAATACTTTGGAAATAAAAACTAAAACTGAAATCGAGGTCAGTCGCACATGATAACAACGAAATTGTACTATCGTGTAACATATTCTGTGTGTCTTGCTGGTTGTTTTGAATTTCGCGCAAAGCTACTCGAGGGCTATCTGCTCTAGCCATCCCTAATTTAGTAGTGTAAGAATAGAGGGAAGGCAGCTAGTCATCACCACCCACCGCCAACTCTTGGACTACTTTTTTACCAACGAATAGTGGGATTGAACGTAACATTATAACGCCTCCAGGGTTGGGAGGGCGAACATGTTTGGTGCTACCGGGATTCGAACCCGCGACCCTCGGATTACGAGTCGAACGCCTTAACACACTTGGCCATGTCGGGCCTTTCTGTGTGTCAAAAGGTTTGACTAAGCGAAAATCACGTGAGGTAATTCTGAATGGAAAAGACAATAAGCAGTCGGAATTTTTCGACCATAGGTCTTTCTAACGATGTGAAATTTGTAGCATTTGATAGACGAATTTGCAGAAAATAGTTCTGGACAGACAAACACAAGCATATTTTTTCCTATAGGTACTGTATCATTATTTTATCTATTCTATATTTAACATTTCCTAAAGGTCCATAGTTTTAAAATGATAGGCCAGAAGGAAGGCAACTAGTCGCTTTTGCTGTATTATTTATACAAAACTACATAATAAGCTATCTACACTTTATCAGCTGAGGGGAACTGAACGCTGGCTTTTAGCGTTATAAGTACGTAAACTTAACGCTAGTAAGATGGTCAATAAAAGTTGTCACTTATTTTGCGCTTTTATTATCTGATGGGATAGTGAAGTTTACCAGCATTCTTTGACATTTTTTCGTGAACCCCTTGTCTGAATGTGCAGAGCGCGTTTTCATGGTAACTGGTCGCAAACCATGAAACTCAGGTTCATAGTTTCGAAATTTTAATCTATTTCATTTTCTTCTATCATAGTCCTCATACTTTCCATTACTAATTTTTGTAGGGCCCGACATGACCAAGCGTCTTAAGGCGTTCGACTGGTAATCCGAGGGTTGCGGGTTCAAATCCCGGTCGCACCAAACATGCTCGCCCTTTCAGCTATGGGGGCGTTATAATGTGCGGTTAATTCCTCTATTCGTTGGTAAAAGAGTAGTCCAAGAGTTGGCGGTGGGTGGTGATGATTAGCTGCCTTCCATCTAGAATTACACTGCTAAATTAGGGACGGCTCGCACAGATAGCCTTCGAGTAGCTTTGCACGAAAATTCAAAACAAAGAAACTAATTTTTTGTTGATTTCTTTAAACTGTATAATATTATTTATGCAAATATTTACCGACCATGCCGCTGAAAAGATTAATAAGGTACGTGGCACGCTTTGTTAATAAATTGAATTTTAAACGATAAGATAAAATGTTGCTAAGTAGAAACTTCATTACTGAACATTACGTTATGATGTTAGTTTTCCGTGTTTTCGTCTTCTTTCTTTCTGCCAAAGAGCTATACATTTAGTTTAATTATATGTATTTTATCAAATGTTGTAGTAATATTATGAGTATCAGACACAGACTTAGCTTTAAATATACAACTAGTGTAATTTATGGATAAATAATTACATTTTAGTGGGGAGAACCATTAATAAACGCCTGAAATGACTTCTTGTCACCAAATTAATGTTAAATAAACTTCCATGATCGAGTTTTGAGCAATACATTATCAATTTATAACTCGTTTGTTATCCTTTGCTCTCACTCCGACCAAAGAAACATTAGAAAAAGTAAAAACTGTACTATGTCTCGTATCCTCTGCTCTCCCTTACCCTGCATGACTATAATCAAACTATTACCAACGCTCACAAAAATTTAGCAGTCGATGGCCACTTAAACTAATACTTTTCATTCTTAAACATCACTCTTTTCAGAGTTGTTTCAACTCCAAAACTTCATAATTTGTTATTTCGAAACCTCCCACCACATCTTTCATCTCTAGTTTACAGTTATTACCTACACAGAAAAAAAAACCGTATTCTGTCGAAAACCAATCTCAGGTTTGGACTTGAGACATTTCCTTCGTCTTTTACTGATTATATGATTCTTTTTTATTCTTCTATTCAGTCTATCTCCCAACAATCAATGATGTCGAGAAAACCCACTTGCAGAGAAATATATATATATGTAAAAACGGCTTGTTTGGTTTTAGATTTTCTTTTTACGTAGAGGAGCGAACAACGTTTCGACCTTCTTCGGTCATCGTCAGGTTCACAAAGAAAGGAAGAGGTAAGTGACCGGAAGCTGACCACATGTTTGAAAGGGGTTGTGTAACTGAGAGAAACAAAAATAAACAAACTCAAAACTAAAGAAGCCTTACTTATACAACAACTCAAGCCCAAAATAAACCGATACAAAGGAACACCTTTATACCTATATTAAAAATAATATGATAAATAATAATAATAAAATAAGTGATATAAAATTATATATTCAAACATCTAAGCACGCCCTCTACATTCCGATACTCAGTTACACAACCCCTTTCAAACATGTGGTCAGCTTCCGGTCAGTTATCTCTTCCTTTCTTTGTTAACCTGACGATGACCGAAGAAAGTCGAGATGTTATTCGCTCCTCTACGTAAAAAAAAAATTTC
Organism: Tachypleus tridentatus; assembly: GCF_004210375.1. NCBI lineage: Eukaryota > Metazoa > Arthropoda > Merostomata > Xiphosura > Limulidae > Tachypleus > Tachypleus tridentatus. Next base: position 98,684,141 of record NC_134828.1, read on the forward strand.
TCAACCCAAATCAGCCGTTTTTACATATATATTTATCTCCCAACAAGTTCTACGTCATGTAGTGTTTTATTTAAAAGTAGGTGTAATTCCAAATCAATTTTAAAACTCCTTCTGAGAAAAGATGGACTTTTGTTTACTTACTGCAATTATATGAATTCTTCATCAAAAATTGAAACTTAAACACTGTTCTAGCCATATTTATCGAAGATTAAAATATCTTAAACCTATTTGCCATCATAGGTTTACTTATAAACATCACAATATTCATATGATCCTCATCTTCACTCGCTGATCACTGGTTTTCTCCAAAACTATGATGTTAAAATAAAAATTAAAAAATATATATCTGACTTATTTGCTTTGAGATGGAATTCTTAGCTTTTCTGTTATGAGTTAGCCCCTTTACAGTGTGTTTGTAAATGGTATCAATATTTTTAACCCTACAATTCTTTTATGTTCCATTTAACTGAACATATAGTTTTCTGGATCATTTCCTTCAATCTTTTTTTATGATTCCAATGAAAATAAAACCTTTACTTAATTAAATTTTATGTTCGTGATCTCCTTTAATAATACTTTTATATTCCTCTAAAATCAAACCTTCATTTCTAGATTTTCCTTTTCTCGTAAACTTCTACCTCAGTCTACTTAAGCTTAAACTTAAATAACACTCTCCTCATCATAAAGTAACGCACTAAACGTTTTAGATTTAACTTTCCACAGATCCTCACCTTGTCCCACTATGCTAAAGAATGAAGTCAGGAAACCCACTATTATTTTGTGAAAAAGTATACGTCTAAATAAATATTGTAATCCATACACGCATGGTGCTTAAATTGTGTGTGTGTGAGTTATTCTTATAGCAAAGCCACATCGAGTATTCTGCTGAGTCCACCGCTTAAATTATGTAAAGTGTTTATTTATCCAATTATAAATTAGGGTTATATTGATACAAAGTTCATGTCTTAGGGAACATAAACCGACTACAAACTTTCCAAAACAGTGCTATCTGTTTTGTTTCTCGCTAACCATTCAACATTCAAGAATAAATATATGTATATTGTAGAGACGACTGATATGTGTATTGAAATATTTTAAAACACAAAACATATAACAACATTTCGACTTCCTCAGATCATCATGTTATTTGTTTTGTGTTTTAATAAATGTTTTGAATACCCATATAAGCCGTATCTCCTATATACTTATATATATATGTGTGCATATTTACTTCAAGTTTGTTTCTCGTCACCATGAATTCCTGTATAAACTGCATTCACCAAATTCCTAGCTTTTTAGTAATCTCTTCTCACTTTCGTACCCTGAAAGTTAACTCTCCTAACGACATCATCCACTTCTTTTACGACAGTGCTTACACAGCGAGTGGTCGGTTTTTACACAGATCTTCCTTCTTCAAGTTCAAACTATCAGTTTACTTCTTCTCGGAGACACAAAACAATGTATGTGTGAATGTGTAGAACGATTATCCCTCGTGGTCATTTTATGACTTCTTTTTTATCTTCCTGATGTTAAGCTCTTCTGTCCACCTCCTCATTTCCTTTTCCCTCCCTCTTTTCAGTTTTCCTGTTATCTCCTTAATACACAAAAACAAAACTATCAAAACAACACATAGTTTCATTTAGTGTACCTCCACAACAGAAAATCTAGATCAAGAAGATAGGTCTAACACTTTGAGCGTCCTAGGCTTAGCTCATAGTTCTTTTAAGTTTATTGTTATAAATATTCAAGAGTATTTAGCGTTGACTGTTTATGTACGCACGAGATATTTTGTTATTAATATATACATTCATTTCTCAATATGTCTTGTAGTAAAATATGTTTATCGATGTTACACTAAAGAACAAGATCAACGCATTATATAAAAAGATCTTTAGCAGCCAAAGAATATACAAAGTCCAAAAAGGCATGGAAGGCATTATTTTACAGTATTGAGGACATTTAAATAAATGAAGAAGAGCTGTCAGATGCAGATATCCGCAGTTATGGATGTCTGTTAAAACGTTCTCTATTCCAAGACATCTTCGATCAGAACATCAAGACTCAAGATTAATATCTCCAATACTGTTTCATGAATAGAACGAGAGCAGTCTTGTTAATGTGCAAATTGTTGCAGTGTTTCGTAGATGTAGATGAAAGGACATAATGCACACAAAGCGACAAAAAATATTATTCATATACAAAAACATTTGACTAGATTATCATGGATCATACCTCTCACCAACTGAGGTGTTAATCAGAGCAGTCAAGTTCTTTGGAGAGACGAATCTACCATTTTCTTTTAATCTGATTTTATAATTTTGTTTATATGAGAGGTCGTGGTGGAGAAAAATAAAAGCTCTGATATGGAGCTGCATGTCTGTTACAGATGCTGTTTTTCTACATATCTTCAGTGCTTCAACGAATTCTCAGTCTTTGTTGATTGTAGAATACTTCTATTAGAAAAAAATCTGTTTCTATATGCAGATAGGTACTTGTGGATATAAGTGTTTTCTTATAGCCAAGCCACATCAGGCAATCTTGTGAGTTCACTAAGGGGAATCGAACCGCTGATTTTAGTTTTGAAAATCCGCAGATTTACCGCTGTACTAACGGGGGCCAAATATTTGGCACATTTAGAAAAATAACTTTAAAATATGAATAGGATTTTAAGTTTTCCATTTATAAAGTTTTCTAGCAAAAACTGTAAAATGAAATTAATTTACAATTATTTTGAATTTAAGTATGAATGGGTTATTCTAAACTCGTATAATATTCTATTGAGATTTCGCGGGGAATGCTTTGTTTAGTTTTGAGCCTGTTATAACAAGAAAAATATCTATATGTTAGAAACTATATAGAGACAATGTAGTAGAACGATATTTAGTTTTTAATAAAATACCAATGAAAAGGAGGTTAAAGGTTTAGAATTTTTGGTTCTTGAATGTGGAAGATAAAGTAATGCCACATGAAACACAACACACTTCAGAAAACAGTGCTATTTTTAAAATAAAAAATTACGTGGCTCAGCTGTTCAAAATTGACAGGAGTTTGAATAAACTGCCTATTGGTGTTCTATTTAAATGCTGTATTGAAAAGGTTGGAAATTGATTATTACAGATATTAAATTTTAGGTTTATATAAAAGTTTTATAGTTTTTCGTTGACAGTTTGTTCTATCCATATCTACTGTCTATAAGCCTTTGGAATTCTTTGCTTAAAATGGTCATATAAACTGTCAGTTGAAATTATTTAAAATATTTGCTGAATTTATATCTTAATACGAAAATTCTTCTTGATATTTATGATGGTTACAGGTTTTATTTAGCTTTAACTTAACTTTCCGAAGAAACCCTACTTATAAAAAACTCAAACCAATATAAATGAACACTTTACGGTTTGTTTGTTTCGAATTTCGTGCAAAGCTACACAAGAGCTATCTGCGCTAACCGTTCCTAATTTAGCAGCGTAAGACTAGAAGGAAGGCAGCTAGTCATCACCACCCACCGCCAACTATTGAGCTACTTTTTATTAACGAATAGTGGGATTGACCGTCACATTATAATGCGTCCACGGCTGAAAGGGCGACCATATTTGACGCAACGTTAATTCGGACCCGCGACCCTCAGGTTAGAAGTCAAGCGCCGCAACCATGCCAGGCCTGAACACCTTTATACCTATACTAATTAATAAAGACACGGCATTGCCAGGTGGTTAAGGCGCTCGTAATCTGAGGGTCGCGGGTCCGAACCCCCTTTACACCAAACATGCTCGCCCTTTCAACCGTGGGGGCGTTATAATGTGTACGGTCAATCCCACTATTCGTTAGTAAAAGAGTAGCTCAAGAGTTGGCGGTGGGTGGTAATGACTAGCTTCCTTCCCTCTAGTCTTGTCTTACGTTGCTAAATTAGGGTCGGCTAGCACAGATATCCCTCATATAGCTTTGCGCGAAATTATAAGTAGGTTGTACAGAACATCAAGCGTTCATCAGCGTCATCCGAAAAACTTGCAAGTTGGAGGCCTACTGTAGAGAGGAATGGAAGAAAATACAAATCTAGTACTGTCAAATGATCATGGAGGGCTATGAGGAGAGATTGCGCCAAGTAATTCACCTGATAGGCTACATAACTGACCATTATAGTAGACGCACGAACACTTTCTGCCCCTATTATGTTTGGTTATTTGTTTATAAAAAGTTTATTTGTCGTTAAATTTACATAAAAAGTTATATAGATGTGTGTCAGTATAATATTTATAATCAAGTATACTTTTATTATCTTAATCGTAATACTTTTTAACTTATGAGGAAAAACTACTCAAGACGCAGGGGTACGAACACTTTCTGTGGTAACTGTAGTTTGAGTGAAACAAAATGAACACAAACAGAACAAATGGAAATAATTAGCTGGAATAAAACAAATTGAACATAAACAGAACAAATGGAAATAGCTAAATGGAGTAAAATAAAATGGACACAAATTGAACAAATGAAAATAGATAACTAGAAAACAAAATGATCATAAATAGAACAAATGAAAATAGCTATCTAGAGTAAAACAAAATGAATACAAACTGAACAAATGAAAATAGCTATCTGAAAACAAAATGAACACAAATAGAACAAATAAAAATAGCTAGCTAGAGTAAAACAAAATGAACACAAACAGAACAGATGGAAATAGCTAGCTGGAGTAAAACAAAATGAACACAAACAAAAGAAACGAAAATAACTAGCTGGAGTGAAACATAATGAACACAAATAGAATAAATGAAAATATCTAGCTAGAGTAAAACAAAATGAACACAAACAAAACAGACAGAAATAACTAGCTGGAGAAAACAAAATGAACACATACAGAACAAATAAAAATAGCTAACTGAAAAAAAAATGACGTCAGTAAGAGAAGTATCCGTAACGACAGTATTATATTTGTGGATGATAATTTATTTTTTATTTCACCCTTTATGGCGTTTATATTTTTGATTGTTCTGTCTTGTTCTTTAACTAATTAATATATCATTTACGCACTCCTACATGACAGCTCACAAGTAAATATAAAGCCAATGTAAATATAAAATTTCGTTTCTGGTAACAACGTGTTTATGGGTAAAATAAAATTCGTCAGGACTTATTTTGTAAAAGCGATTTACTAATGACTGTGAATTACATATCACATTTTATATGTATTATTCAGTCATCATTTTTCATATCCACATGAGTAAAAAAGCTATATTTTAGCATAGATCTGAAACTGAAAGTGTTTTTAATTTAATTTTTGATAAGACCTATTATATATAATTACATATTATTCTCGAAATACTCCATATGATTAGCTTTATAAAGTCTTATGGTTACTTATATGTTTTCTTCCAGTGGTACAGCGATATGTCTCTGGACTTACATTGCTAAATATTGGTTTCGATACCCGTGGTTGGCAGAGCACAGATAGTCCATTGTGTAGCTTTGTGCTTAATTCAAAACAAGAAAAAACAACTACTTGTATATTAATATGACAATGAATGAAATGGCGCTGTAAAAAATGGCTGGAAAAGAAACATTTTCAACCAACCGTATAAAAAAGTTAAAAGTGTATAGGTATTAGAAGAGTTCTGATGTAATTTAAAGTATGTAAGTATTAGAAGAGTACTGACGCAATTTAAGTATGTAAGTATTAGAAGAGTTCTGTTATAATTTGAGAAGCCCTACAGGTTTGCTGAAGGTGTTTGGATTGTTAGTATTCTATTAAAATTGTAATTATTATAAGCATGATTAAATATACCTAATTTATACAGAAGTTTTATCTTCTGTTTTTTTCCCTCTCTTTCTACGATTCTCTCTCTTTGTTCTGCTTTGTTTTTGGTTTTGTATAATAAAAATAGTTCGTTTTTCGTTCCTTAAATTTGAATGTTCTACTTCAAGGTTTTGTTTACTTTTTAGATATCCTTTAACGTGGTGTAACTATTTTCCCACAATCCACTGCAGACGACGAGTGACAGTAACACTAAGATGTTGTAGGTTTAAGTCATACAATTTTCTCTGTATGGTTTTCCTTATCGTCTACTTTTATTTTTTACGTTTTCACTGCGTTAAAGCTGATTACAGAAAGTATGTTTCAGATTGATTTCCCTGCGTTTTGAGGTTAAAGCTGTTTACAGAAAGTATGTTTAGGATTGATTTCCCTGCGTTTTGAGGTTAAAGCTGATTACAGAAAGTATGTTTCAGATTGATTTCCCTGCGTTTTGAGGTTAAAGCTGATTACAGAAAGTATGTTTCAGATTGATTTCCCTGCGTTTTGACATTAAAGCTGATTACAGAAAGTATGTTTCAGTTTGATTTCCTGCGTTTTGAGTTTAAGCTGATTACAGAAAGTATGTTTCAGATTGATTTCCTGCGTTTTGAGGTTAAAGCTGATTACAGAAAGTATGTTTCAGATTGATTTCCCTGCGTTTTGAGGTTAAAGCTGATTACAAAAGTATGTTTCAGATTGATTTCCCTGCGTTTTGAGGTTAAAGCTGATTACAGAAAGTATGTTTCAGATTGATTTCCCTGCGTTTTGAGGTTAAAGCTGATTACAGAAAGTATGTTTCAGATTGATTTCCCTGCGTTTTGAGGTTAAAGCTGATTACAGAAAGTATGTTTCATATTGATTTCCCTGCGTTTTGAGGTTAAAACTGATTACAGAAAGTATGTTTCAGATTGATTTCCCTGCGTTTTGAGGTTACAGCTGATTATAGAAAGTATGTTTCAGATTGATTTCCCTGCGTTTTGAGGTTAAAGGTGATTACAGAAAGTATGTTTCAGATTGATTTCCCTGCGTTTTGTTTCTCAATACGTATTCATGTACTTTTGATTTTTTCTTATTCTTGTGCCCTTGCTCCTCAGTGGCACAGTTGCATATCTGTGGACTTACAACGTTAGGAACCAGGTTTCGACACCCGTGACGGGCAGAGCACAGATAGTGCTTTGTGTACTTTTGTGCTAAATTAAGAACAAACGAGTTTATGGACTTTTGACTCAGTATATATTATGATAACATTTTCGTATAATTATCAGAGAACATAGGTGTATTTTTATTTTGTGTACACTATCCATGTTGACAGCTTAGGCAGTGCGTAGAAATTATAATACCTATCAGTTCTACTGCAGGACATTTGTTTTTATTTATTAAGTTTCTATACCTATTGTATATATGGAGGAAGTGTTGTTTTGGACTTGTACTCGAAAGATTACGGGTTCGAGCCTTGCCCAGAAGATGTTGTTTATACTTTGAGAAATGCAATTTACCACAGTTACTTCAGTTATCTCAACTGTATAATAGGTGTAAGCACGTAGATAGGAATTAATGTCTGATAAACTGATATCTCATGTAGAGGTAGTGTTTTATCATTCTCAGACGTTTGAGCCACGGGAAACCAAATTTATTTAAGAACCGGTTTTACAATTCTTAGGAAGACTTGTCAAAGATGAACTTACTTACGTATTGTATATAAAATGTTGCTTTATTTTCACGACAAATTTGGTAATTAATTGACTTTTGTTTTATTTAATATACTGATACCCATATCTGCTCTTCTTCTGTTTTTTGTGAGGCTTCCAAAACTGAGGTTAAACTGGTTAGACAATGTAACCCCAACACAATTTAGGTTTTACTTCTGCTCGTACTTTAGAAACTAGGCACTTTGCATAACTACCTACTTTTTTGTGTGTGCCCAGATGATACATGTCTGTTTTGTGTCTACATAGTTTATTATTTTTTTAATGTACTACGTAATATTACAATTAATTATTTTTCATCCAAGTTTTGGATTTTCTCTATGAAATTAACGCTGCTCTTAGTTTTGTTGTAATCTCTTCCTTCTTAAATATTTATAAATATATAAATTTTGTGGATGAGTTTAAATATTGTAGTGGAACAATTATTTCAGGGGAGTATTTTAAGCCTACAACAGAAAGCTGTTTACACTTTGTGTATATGTGTGTCTTCTCATAGCAAAGCCCCATCGGGCTATCTACTGAGTTCACCGAAGGGAATCGAACCACTAATTGTAGCGTTGTAAATCCGTATACTAGGAGCTGTACCAGCGCGGGACTGCACTTTTTGACCTTTGAATAGGTTTAGTTAACACACCCTTTTTGTAGTTTATTATTTTTGGAATATTTATCATATATGTTCGTTGACATATCTTACTCCGTACAGAAGTTTTGTCATGAATATTTATGTAAACTCTTTGATAAAACGTAATATTTAAATTACCTCTTCTGTGTATTTGTTTGAATATTTGTGAGCACGATTTCTCAAAAACCACAGAATAGATTTTAAGGAATTTTTTTATATATTTGGGCAATGTGCATATTAAGAAATGAATCGTCTTCGAAGGGTCAACATCTAAGCTTAAGCCCACAACTATTTCTTATCTATAACTCAAACAGATTGATCGGAAGTTAATGAAATTTTGTGGATACATGTAAAGTGTTATTCCTAATTGTTTTAAGCCCAATAACGACGGATATACGGACACATTTTCGTATTTTGTGAGAGCCTAAAATGATTTAACGCTGCGTGGTGGAGATATGCACTCCAGTTGAATATCTTTTGTGGGAACCAAGAAAGCCGGTAACTTATTCGTTTCAGAATTCTTAATGACTGATCGGTCAATAATAAAAATTCAGACTTAGCCCGGTCTTCAGATAATAGGCCTCAAATGGATGTATGTTTTATTAGCAAATTAGTCCAAAAATTTTTCAGATCAAAGTAGGTCGAACAAGTGTAGAAAATAACCATGTAGACATCTCAGATTAATGACCCCTATAATGCAGATAAAAGAACTATTAAGACTTACTAACAATAGAAAAACTAACGATAATAGTCTAAATTAAATATTGTTTTAAATTGTAGTGTTTCTGTAAAAATGGAAAGGTGGGTAATCTCAAGAAGCTGAGGATTATTAGTGTATAAATTACAATAATCCCTGATATTTGTGGCGTCCCTCTCTCCATTATAAGACATCATGTATGCATTAACCTCAGCTGAACTGGCTTTTTAATTGTTTTTTTTTTTTAATTTCGCACAAAGCTACTCGAGGGCTATCTGTGCTAACCGTCCCCAATTTAGTAGTGTAAGACTAGAGGAAAGGCAGCTAGTCATCACCACCCACCGCCAACTCCTGGGCTACTCTTTTACCAACGAATAGTGGGATTGGCCATTACATTATAATGCCTCCACGGCTGAAAGAGTGAGCATATTTGGCGCGAGGAGAATGCGAACCCGCGACCCTCAGATTACGAGTCGCACGCCTTAACACGCTTGGCCATGCCGGACCAAAAGAGCGAGCATCTTTGATGTGACCTTTTAATAATGCAGCTATATCATTTGCAATCATATGTATAAAACATTTTTATTGTTTCCTTACTACTTACTCGTCAAAAAACTGGCTATTTTACTAATCCAAGTAGTTGTAACAAATGTGTAGAATATTTTATGCAGTTTTGCACATGGCTGATTTCAGTAATTGTTATAGTGGCTTTCATTCTTAATTGGTTTATATGCTACGACATTTTTAATTGGCATCTAGTACATTCCTACTATTGTACTATTGTAGTCTCTTATTAAATCCACATTGTGAAATAAATAGTTTTCCAGGTATTCAAAGCAAACTCGCTTTTGAAGCTCAAAACCTAAATTTATGTCACCATGGGTTTGGGTAAATGTCTAAAGTTTGCAATATAGACAACCACAAGGAGAAAAAAAAACTACTTTTATGGTAATGGTAATCTCTTACGAAGATTAAAATTTTACAAATGATGCTTAGGCATCGAAGAAACTATCTTCAACTTACTAATTTCAAGTATAGCGTGTTGCTTAAAAGTTACATTATGCATTCTCATAATGTAACATTTTACAAACCTATTATACTTAAAGTGTATTTCTTATTTGATAATGTGATATCCTTGTAAATAGGCCTAGATGAGATTATGAAAACATTTTGTCTCTTCTCGGAATTAAACATTTTTGTTTCTTTTTTACGTTTAAAAAATAAATCTAATGCTACATTGTACCATCAGAACAACATTGAAATATCCTTGTCTCGTGAAGCACCTTACGCTAGGAGACTTGTATATATATAAGACACAACGATTTGTACATATAATAAAAAATTTAATACATACTACATGTTTCGGTAAAACATATTTGAATAACACAGACCAATGCTCTATCGAAACATATAGTATGCATTAAATATTTTTTCGTTATGTTTACATATATTTTTTGTCTTATATATACATATATATATATATATATATATATATATATTTACACACACACAAAACATTGAAACCTATTCGTGTACATGGTACTTGTTCAGAACATGTAACTCGGTGATTGCATAGATATTATTTTTAGAAGAAGCACTGCATAGTATTGTAAAGTTTTATGATCTATTGAGGATATATTTAAAATATCGTTTCGATTAACAATGCGAAGCATCCAAAAATAGGCAGTGCTACCTCCTATCTGATAGTCCATGTGAAAAAATCTACTTCAAATACAAGAGTAGGATAAACAATGAATTACTATTGATATTAGGTCATACGACCGTATTATGATAATTCCAAAGAATCCGTAGAATCATTCTGACATAAATTCGTATTTGTTTAAGCAACACTCAACAACCTTATGCTATTCTTCATAATTAGATAAATTAAACTATATTAAAAAGTTAACAGTTTGCTCAGCAGAAGAGTCCAGATTTGTTGTTCAGGGAAGAACTAATAATCTGCAAATGGGTTAAAATTCCGCAATTAAAATTACAACAAAAACAACACCTATACAAATAAATTTTATAAATAATAATTATTGATGTTAAATATTACTTTTTGCGTCAATTTTAAGTTTCCTTAAGTCTTTAAATTTACAATTGTTCCAAAGTTGGAAGCCACGCTCTAATTTTGAGAACAAACCAAAATACCGAGGGTTTTACTATTTTCGAAGTCAACCTAGCGAGTACAGGTGTAGTAAAAGATCTTGCATAACAGAACAGATATTATAACACTCGGCTAAATTCTAATAAAAATGTGAAAAAAATACACAATCTCGACATTCCACATTCCTATAGTTCAATTAGACAAACTAATTTCCTGTGTTATACAATGATTTTTTTTAAATAAATAAAGCAATCGAATTATTAGGAAATTGATTAGCTATAGCAATTAAAATTACATTTATTCAATACATCAAGGGCATATCTGAATATGGGATTTTGTTGTTGAAAAAATATCTTATAAAAGTAGAAACAATATAAAAGTGTAGCTGGAAATACAATCACGTTGAAATTTCTTGGTTATTTAGTACCCCAAGAAACTTAAACTCGACAGATGGTTCAAGTGAAGTCTTGAACTTTCGTTCGAGTAGTTTATCAGAGCATATTTACCCTCATTTCTCTGGAAAAATATAACCGTTTTATTTCTCAGTACATTCACGATCCGTCAATCTCAAACTAATTCAATACGCATTTGATATTAGGAGTGTTAGTTTGCTTGTTTTGTTAGATCACCTATAAATCTGCCTAAAGGATTTATGCTTCAACTTTCTAATTTTGAAGTAATATGCTATAAGATTGCAGAAGACAACTGCTGAACACCAGCAACTCATGGGCTATTCTATTCAGACCAAAGAGTAAGCTTCTATTGTCACTTTTATAGCGGACTCATAGTCTCAAAGTATGGAGAACAACTTTTTAGCTGACAGCAAAACCTAAGGTGCACAGAAGTAAAAACGATAACAATGAATGAGCGGGACAGAAACAGAATGTATAAAAGCAACAATTTAAAATGTATTAGAAATATAAGTAGAAAAAGAATAAACGCTGTAAAAATGGCACCACAAAAATAAATATATACTGTGAAAGTTGTTTCGACTGTAATAGAACTACCATAAGACATATTTCAAAATTAAAATTGTATATTGACTCACCACTAGTTATTTTTTTCTACTGTATCGAAATTTGGTTCTGATTAAGAAAATATTTCTGAATTTATGTGCATTGCTTTTAAAATATGAGAATCATCTTTAAACAATTTCAGTCCTTAAAAACTTATCTATCATAATGCAATTGTGTAACATATTACAATATTGTTAGTTGAAGATGACACTAATTATAAAAAGTTTTAATGGTAGAATATTAAGATTTGGAATTATTTCGAAGTATTGTTTTGAATTTCGCGCAAAGCTACTCGAGGGCTACCTGCGCTAGCCGTCCCTAATTTTGCGGTGTAAGACTAGAGGGAAAGCAGCTAGTCATCACTACCCACCGCCAACTCTTGGGCTATTCTTTTACCAACGAATAGTGGAATTAGCCGTCACTTTATAACGCCCTCGTAGCTGAAAGGGCGAACATGTTTGGTGCAATCGGGATTCGAACCCGCGACCCCCGGATTACGAGTCCAACTCCTTAACACACTTGGCCATGTCGGGCCTATTTCGAATCATCTATTTCTTATTTTATGATAGAAGTGTGCAATATCATAAGTTAGAAGGGAAAAAAATCTACATTAACTATTGTGGCGGCCTTTGAAACTGATTGTATTGTGTGTATCCAGTAGGATGTTACATTATTTAATGAAAGTTGAACACCTTTTATACTTACGAATCCAATAATGTTTTCCTAGATTTCTTAATTAATAGTTTAAGTGATTCATAGTGAAGTAATGTTAGCAAGACATCATTAAGTCATGTCAAAGAATTATAGGTTTGTCGGGTGTCATACGAACTGTGATTTTAGAAGTTGCATCTTAGAACTGCATAAGGATGAACTAAGGAAATATGCTCATAAATGTTAAATTTTTTGCTATCGACGGAATTGTGTTTACAAAGGATATACGTCTAACGAATCCTTTCATATAACAGAGAAACCGATGGTAGCGATCCAAGCCTCCTCAAAATGTCGCACTTGCTGTTCCATTGAGCAAATTAGACTGTACAGTAGGTCAACAGGTAACTGTTGTGGGAAAAATGTATTGTACCTAAAACGTACTCACGTTACTGTTGAACCACTTGAAACATAAAATATTAGTTATTCATAGGACTCTTATTATCCCTGACGTTACTAGGTGTTGCAAAGGTTAATTGTGCAGAAAGCCTAGTATAAGATGATAGATACAAATATGACTTAAAAAGTAATCCAACTCACTGTAACATCATGGATGTAATTGACCCTCTTTCGAAAACAAAAGAGCTATATGGAATAGGTTTTGACAAGTCTCAAAGTGAAAACTTTAACCTGCCTGGACTGATGGTCTTCAATTTCATAAAAAAATAAGAGTCCTCGTTAAAATACATGTGTGTGTGTGTTTGCTTATTGCAAAGTCACAACGAACTATCTGCTGTGAGGGGAATCGAACCTTTGATTTTAGCGTTGTAAATCCGAAGACATACTGCTGTCCTACAGACGTTAAAATACATTATGGGTTTTCCAACATAATCATGTCCACAATTTGGGTGTTGAAAATGCTTGTTCCAGTTGGATGAGCAGTTTTATTCTCTTGCATCTTGCATTCGAGCATCAGCCATCAAGACTTCGTTGATGGGAGTAACAAATAAATAATCTGAGTAAAGACCTAATTCCTACGTTATAGATCACGTCCTTCAAAGATGTTACCATGGCGTGATAAGAACACGTAAGAACGAAACTAAGATTACGACGAAAGAAAAGTAATACTAGTTAAATTTACCAAACGGTACAGAAATTCAATATAAAATTTTCAAAAGGAGTTTAACAGCTAACCAAAACTGTGTACACTGCAGTACTGAAACAACCTGCAACAACTAAACATAATAGTTTCACCGCTCACATGAAGCTCGAAATATCTAAGCGAAATAGCAAATTCACTGAGGTAACTGGTATAAACGCATTTTCTGACTATTAATAACATATAAACAAACTAAAATCTTTATGTGCCTAATCCGTTGCGATGTTACAGGAAAATACAATTAACGTTAAGAAGTTTATGTGGTTGGAGAAGCAAAAGACAGAAAACAGAATCGCTCTCCCCAAGACATATCAGCATCATCAAAGAGAGATCGAAGGAAGTCGTAAGTCAACATTGCAAACGTCAGGATACTAAAACACACAGCAGTGATTATGTGTTAAGATGAGCTTGTTTAATTTCTGAGGTAGATATTCGCTTAGATGAACACATCTGATCTATTTCTCACAAACATTTCTCTGTTTAATGATACTTGCCTAACTGTTAGGGAAACTATAAAGCTAAAGTAATTTTTAACAGTGGACCTAAAGCTATTGTTATACATATCTCGAACTTGCTAATTTTTTAATTTTATTTTATGAATGTGACTAAGAATTCTGAATATAGTTGTCTTACTTAAGGGATGAATGTCATAAGTATTATGGCAGGTAACAGGTTCAGTAAATAGGTTCTAAATATGGTTTTCTGAAAGGGGATGGGTAAAATGATTTCTTTATTTATGTATCTCTCACTTTATATATTATTGTTCAAGTTTGTTATTACTGTAAAATTTGTTTGATTGTTATTATGCACAAAGCTATATCTGTGTTTTACCCATCACAGATATCAAAATCCGGTTTCTAGCAGTATCTGTCAGCAGACATACTGCTGTGCCACTGGAGAGCTAATACAGTGTCACAACATGATTTAACACTTCCTTTTCAATAGATAAAAGTGCGCTTAAACACTTTTGAAAATATCATTAGTTTATTTTTGTCACAAAATTTATTCTCCAATAATGTGCAATAATATATTTAATGCTCGTAAATGCTCTGTAAAGTTCATAATATCTAAAACAAATGTCATGTTAATTACCGTAAATCCTGGATTTATATAGTTTAGACTAAAACGTAATTCAGCTTGTTCAGTACGTTAAAACAGATGGTACTGCTATTTTAATGCTTAGGCAGAAGTAAAAACAGTAGTATTGAGTTTAAATTTAAAATAGTTAGCAATATATAACGAAATAACAACCTACTAGTAAAACACCGTACATGTTTATTACAACGAGGTCTCACATTGTTCAGAATTTGTATATATTTTACTACGTTGTTTGACGCAAATGGTGTCCTTTATAGTAATTAGAAATTTAGGATATAAAACTCAGGGTGCTCGAAAATTATATAATTACCCCTCGCCCCACTTGTGATATATGTTGTACTTAACAATGTAGAGGAAAGTTTAAAAAGAGAGAGAGATAGAACCCTGTGCAAATAAAGGGTGAGTTATGAATTTTATGGTTGAAGGAATCAGCTGCTGAACGAAGTCTGATCACGCGCGGGAGGAGCAACCCAAGAATTAAAGAAAACTAGGAGCAGAAAATAACAGCCAAAACAAAACAAACAAACAACTAAAGAGGGCATTGGGGATCTATAAATTCAATGCCTAAAAACACATAATGTGAGTTAATGATTATGGCGTAAACTGAAACAATATACTCTTGTCTGGATGGTTGCAAGTTTTCCCTCGAGTTTTTGGATGCATTATTTGCGGGCGTTTTTTTTTTTGTCGAATTAAAACACAAGATTTTTTTGTGCTTCTTTCAAATTACTTAGACGCCAGAATGCATTATTCGAATACAGACTTCTGTATTCTCTGAAAAATAAGAAAATTAATATAATTTTTCTGAGCCTTTAATAACAAAATACATTATTTATTAATTTTGTATTTTTTATGTGAAAATTGATAATAATGCACCATGACTATTAGGTTTTAAAATGTAATTAAAGTAAGGCACGTACTTAGCTGCATCAATTACTGCTCTAGTAATGTCCCTGCCATCTTTCTCAGAAGAAAAAAAATAACTGACAAAAATTCCCTTGTCATTAACTATTTCTAAAACACCGTGAAATTATATCTGCAAGACCATAATTTTTTTAAATAGAAAATTTGGCAAAATGGAACAAGTAGTAGATGTTCTATAACTAACAACTGATTTAACAATTTCATAGAAAGTCCTGTCTAATACACCAAACAAAATGACGTGAAATCCAATTTACTTTACTTGAATAGTTTTTGATCCACATTTTTGTTTTTCTTAGTGTAACAGTACGCATTATTAAAACAATAAACTTATTCGAATACACCTTATGTAAAATATCTTAATAATGTTGATTTCTAGAAACTGTTAACACTTCAACATCGAGCTTGCTAATTAATCTGTAAAAGTGAGTTTCTTATTGTAAAAAATAAAGTGTGCCTAGTCGTTTAACGAGAGTTGTTATTCAAGGAATAATTATTCGGGAAATTATATTTACTTTTCTGCCATATGAATAACTGAAAGTTGAATGCTGCCAAATTTCATTATTCTAATTAAGCTGTCACTGGACTAGAAAAAGATATGTTAAGTAGCTTGCTTTGCGTGCACAATCGAGCACAATAACAACGTTCGTAATTAAATATTCGTAGTTTAATTTTCTACCATGCAGTAACATTCCTGAATGCATTCTCAGAGATATCCATGATCACTCAGGTGGACATGCTTGCACGTACTCGAACAACGTGGAGTATTGAAAAGAGAATGAATTTTTTTTTTTTTATATAATGCAGGACTCTATGATAATGTTTTCTACTCAAATGTGATTCGTGTCTGATATATTCTAGAATGAAGTGTTTTTAGAATTTGCTAAAGTAAATTTGCCACAAACAAGAATTTGGTTTAACCTCTGCGCATAATCATTAACTGTATACAATTAATCTAAAATGTATACGTATGTTATGTTACCCCGTAAGGAAGCCAAAACTCCGCTATAGTTCTCGAAGCAGAAAGTGAATTCTGTTATCAGTTATTTTAGAACATGAGTTTGATTCCAACACAGGCTTAATTTGTGTTTAAAATGGCTAAAAATATTTTTTTTCTGAAATTCATATGTGTAATAGTTTTATACAAGCCCAGAAAATATAACATAGGTAAATAAGTTGAAATAAAAACAGTTTGCTTCTTTGTTTTTGAATTTCGCGCAAAGCTACACGAGGGTTATCTCCTCTAGCCATCCCAATTTATCAGTGTGAGACTAGAGGGAAGGCAGCTAGCTACTACCATCTCATTCCAAATGACAAATATTGGAATCGACCGTCACTTAATAACGCTCCCACAGCTGTATGGGCGATCAGGTTTGTTGTGACAGATTCAAACTCGTTACTTTCATATTACAAGTCGAGCGGCTTAACCATCTGGCAATGCTGGGCCTAAGAAACATTGACACCAAACAAATGAAAGCATTTTATTGTAATAAAAAAATAATATTATAGTATTTTTTCTCATAAACAACATGTCAAACGTATGATGATTTACTAGATTTGTTTTAACAGCATTAAACGCTGTACGGCTTTCTGGAATTTTGTGAATGTTTCCGATTCTAAAGGTGTATTATAATTAAATTTCTGTAATGCTGTAGCTAAGATTTTAAAGCAACATATTACAGAAGAATGTAAGTGAATAAAGATGGTCCAATAGTCTTAATTTCAATTTGAAAAACAAAAGACAATTTGACGATTGAAAGAGTCTACTTTATTTAAAATGTCTTTCTTAATTGTATAACGAACAATCATGATACACATTTGTTTACAAATACTGTTGCTGTTACTTCGTGAGAGGTCGATAACTTCTCATTTTATACAAACATCTTATCCAGTTGAAATATTCCATGCTGTATATGTACAAGTAAACATGTGTTTATAACTGAATTACTGTTATCTCAACAGACAGGGTGATCTCAGCGCTTAGTCGTTTAGTCTTACAATACCACTTTCCATATAGGGAAAATAGTGATCGATCCAAACTATATTATTTCAATGAAGAAAGAAGAAATCACATTATTACATGTAAAGTATCACGTCATCAGAGATACATAAACAAAGCAATTGTTTTTTAGGCATGCACAACAATATGTAACAAATCAACACGATCTACACATTTTTCCAAGAAATCTTTGACTTAATAAAATGTGTTTTTGTTTTGATTAGGTATTAAATATCTTTTCTTAAAGTTGGTGTAATCTAGTATTAATAAATCCGGTATAAAAGTAAATTATTGCTTAAATACAATAGATTAAATTATAAACATATTTCGTTTTTATAACTCACTTGCTTTTAATTTACTGTGAAAACAAATGTGGGAATGTTAAATATGTTACTTAAGATAATGTACTGAATTCTGAGAGAAGGCACAGAAACACTGACTACAACGATTCGCCTGATGATAGTGCAACCCAACCAGAAGAATCTTGGAAACAATGACAGATGAAACTAAAAAAAAACAGATAAGGACAGGTAACGAAGTTCAGCAAAATTTCCCTGATTCTATCGGTAAACCGTTTTTTCTCTTCATTTTCTTGGGCTTCCTCTCTGAAAAATCTACAATCAAACTGGAGTCCTGATTCGGAATTCTCCGTTGTAAAAGTCTCGTTCCTATAGAGAAAAAAGAATTACGATATAATTTATTTCAGGACTTCAGACTTTATCAAAGTAAATTTTTCAGAAGTCTTAGTGTTATTACTAAAAACAAAAAAGTATCAGATATGTTCAAGAAATTGATAAATTTTAATATATTTTGGTACAAGTACTGTATTTTATTCTAGTAAGTTGTGTTGGTTTCTTTGTGTGTTTTCTTAGAACAACACCAGACAATAGAGTGTCTGAATTGTGCCCGAGAACGGTGATTCGAGCCCTGATTTTTAGCGTTTATAGTCTGTAAACTTAACGCTGATCCACTTGGAGACAGTGTAATAAATAACAGAGATAGTTCAGTAAAACATTTAAATACTAGCTTGCTTTTGTGCCCATGTCTAAAGCAGAACATATATACTACATTTATTACCTGACAGTTCTAGCAACTATTATACAAGCTGTTTTATTTAATTTAATAACTAGTCTTAAATGCAAAATCAGAGTAGATATCACGAATTTTTATGTAAATTTATTAGTTTGAAGACTTCCTTGTAGTAAACTTCGGACATTTCACTGTAAAAGGATAAACTCTTCACAAAATTACTCAAATAATTATTTATAACACTTAAAGAATATTAATAAATATTGTTTTGAACCATATGATCAGAAATGGTTTTAAACTTTTAATTTACGCTATTATGATGCACAGATAATGTACCGTAGTTGAAGATTATGTTTGATTGATGAACATTTCTTTATTTTGGAATCAAAACGTATTATCATATGTTTTATGTGTTCAAGATATTTTTATACAATTATATACGCGTTTTCTTTTTCTGGCGATTTCTTGTCCACAGTGTCAACGAAATTAAAGGACAGGATTAATACCACGTTTAATAAAATATCATCCATTTGCACTTAGTGATTGGTCAGATGAACATTTGAAAATTTGTTCATAAAAATAAATAAGATATCATTTAGTGTAGAATAGCGTATAATTATCTTTATTCCAAAATTTCAAATGAAGCAAATGGTTCCTTTATTAGCTCTACGTTTCTAAAGCATCTAATAGAGAAACATTCACACATACACACATACATTTTCATGGTTAAAAATATTTGACAAGAGAATGTGATTTCTAATTTAATTTTCAATCAATAGTAAACTTACAATTGCATTTCACAATCAATACATATCATAATATGAAATTGCTTCTGAATTATGGTGTTCTTCAATCGAAAAAAACAACAAACTCGCATTAAATGCTTTCAATCATGAAATGACTTGTAGAGATTTTAATGGAAACAGGACTCGGTGACTTTAAAATTCATAACATTGCATTATTTATCATTGTGATGTGTGTGTGTAATATAACTTTAAACTCTAACATTGGTTGATGCAGTATTGCATTGCTTGATGAATACATTAGGAATACATTATATTGATTTTTATATCATGAGGAAAGTTTCTAAGCACATTTTTCAGGTCCGTGCTGTATTCTCTGTACCTCATGGATATTTAATGGCTGTCTGACTTGGCACATGTGAACCAAAAAAAAACAACCATCCCTCTTTGAATTTTTGGCCTTTCGTAATTTTCATACTTTGTTAAGCAAGATTGTATTGTATCTGTAAAGCTTTAAACCATGTCCTTAGAGAGATAATGAAACATTTTGATAAATGATTCGTAATTTAACAAAGGTTTTATTCTGCTATGTATTTTCTCTTTTCCTGATAGAAGATAAAGAGTAAACTCATACCTATTTTCGTATTTATTTGTAAATAGGATAAATCCAAATACAAGACAAATGTTATTGGATAGACATTCTTTCTTCAAGATGAATTTGGAAAAACAAAGAAGGTTTATCCTCCAGGAACATTATTGGCTTGTAATACATATACAGTAGTATTATTATCCCAGTATTGTGTTCATTACGTTGAAATGAAACATTTATGTCAAAATACTTCTTTCCTCTTGTTTTACGTTTCATTTTCTCTTTACGTTTCACACACTTACATTGTAATAGGTCACAATAGAATATTTGGATACTTTACTTTGGTCCTTTTTTATGACTGAAAAATGTATTTTATTTCTCAAAGACAATTTAATTCATAAACATAACAATTTAGTAATATTATTGTATTTTTTTGCATACGGTAAAGGTTATAATTTTAAACTGAGAAGAATGAAGTGAAACTACAAACAGAGTATGAATTTTTATAATAAAACATCTGATATATTTATGACTTGTTTCACAACTTATTCTCTTCAGTGCAGCTCATATCTTGTTCAATAACATTTGCTTTACTATTTTTTTGTTGTTAAGCACAGAGATATACAATATATTATCTGTGGTCTATTTATGAATTCACCGTTGAGTCATTGAGTTTGAAGTGTTTAGCAGTGACGTGTGCAGCAATGCATCTAATGTTTTTTTTTTTATTTAATATCTAACGTTGTTTACGTTTTTCTTGATTCTGTCGTCGTCGGGATTAAACACACAATTTCCACAGTTTCTTTCATAAGATGTTCATTGGGAATTAGAAGCCCATATTTGAGTTCTATATAATTGTTTGTTTTTATTATATTCGTGTAAAGCTACTCAAGAGCTATCTGTGCTTTTCGTCCGTAATTTGAGTCAATAGACTAGACCATAGAAAAGGAAGCCAGTGAACAGCATCTACATCCGACATCCTTACTGTTGGGCCACACACACACCATACATGCACCGAATCATATTATTAAACTTACGCGTAACGGCAGATACGTTTTAACCACATACGTTACGCCTAAACAGCTCCTTTTTCATTATCTTTAAGACAGAAGTCAGCCTTTAACATTTTAACAAATGTCCACATTTTATTAAATAAAGAGTTTGTGCTAAAACAGTAAAATCACAAGTTGTTTAATGTTATGTTTTTTAAATTGGCAAACGCAAAGATAGAAAATATTTGGTCACAACTAATACTAAAAGATATATAAAGCAATAACGACCGAAAATTAGACATGCAAGAGTAAAGTACTGTTCTAAATCACTGGTAGATAAGATACGACGAATTATGAAAAATTACGAAAACATACAACAAAACTAATAACTATATATGTAAAAACATCACTGAAAACTAACAACTGGCGTTATTTCTTTCTCATATAATATTACACTCATCCATTCATTTACTTTGAAGTTTACATTTTTTTCTTGTTAATACCGGTGTTTTTCAGCCGTGTATAACATTGTTTGTATGTGTGCACGCGCGTGTGAGGTGTACAAACATAATATTTTCTTTTTATTATGCCAATGTAAACTACTTTGTTAATGGTTTTCTTGAACTATGCGTTTGAAGGACGCGTGTTATGCATTTGTATTTTTTGAAAATACAGAATAAATTATAAGAATTTTGGGTTTCATATATTGGCTAGATTCATTAGTTAAACATCTTGTTTGTATGTGTTTGAATTTCGCGCAAACTACACGAGGGCTATCTGCGCTAGCCGTCCCTAATTTAGCAGTGTAGAAGTAGAAAGAAGGCAGTTAGTCATCACCACCCACCACCAACTCTTGGGATATTCTTTTACCAACGGATAGTGGGATTGACTGTCACATTATAGCGCCCTTACAGCTGAAAGGGCTAGCATGTTTGATGTGACGGGGATTCGAGCCCGCGACCCTCGGATTACGAGTCGAACCCCTTAACCACTTGGCCATGATGGACCGGTTAAAGATCTTACCCCATCACAGACATTTTAAAGTGGATACTTGCAATTCAATAATTGTTATCTTACCCCAGATTCTGGTAAGATATAACAAACACTTTTCACAAGGAACATTTCATGTTATATAATAATATTTGTTAATTGTTGATGTACAGACTATTATTTTGTTTATTTATTTAAGCATGTTAGTTTATTTTGATATTTTGAATCTAATCTCTACAGCCCATTGTAACCCACTTTCACATCTCCACAACGAACAAGAACTATATCAGATATCAGTGTAGAAAACGAAGTAAACAGTAATCAGTTTCTAATAACAATATACGGTCACTACTGGACACTGTATAAAACATTTAGGGTGAAAAAAATGGACGTCTGCAATCAGATACTGGAACTTCGTAATAATGTTTTAACTGAGACAAACAAGCGTCTCTTCAATACTTTTTACGCTAGTTTATAGCATTTTGTGTCTTCTATTTGCTGTACATTCTCTTTTTAAATTAGGATTATATGTTTAAATGTCCTCAAAAGGCGTAATATTGACCATGTCCATATCCGTAAAAAATTATATTCGCTTATCGGGGTTATACATACCTATTAACGATGAGGTATAGAATCTTTGAATCAAGTTTCTATACAATAATGTCTGATGAAGTAGCTCACATTAAATGTGGACAGCATATTTACCCACTCACATAAATTCAACATTTCCTTTGGTACAGATTGGTTACTGTTACAAATCCAAACTGTCTAGCAATATCTTTCCTGCTCAGATGAGGGTTTTGGTTTTGTTTTTTCTTCTGCTACGCTATAAACATAGATTCTATTTCTACGAGCATCTTTCGGTGAGCTATATATATCAGTTATCTTTAAACCATCGTTGTCTCTTTAATCCCTCGTAAATAAAACATATGTTGTCAGCTATTTTTCTAGGAGTTGCTTTTGTGTAGAATCCCAGTTTATTTAAAGTGAAAAAATGTCATATTTCTAAGCTTCTTTATATATGGAATGTACAAACATTACTACGTCGAGCGCCTTAACCACTTGGTCATGCCGGGCCTACTACATGTCAAGCAAAACTTCAGTGAAATCCACTTAAATTGTTTATTTATAGTTTATAGTTTTCATTAATAAACTAATTTTTCATATTTCATTCAGTTGTTAGCTCAAAATATCTGCAAAACTTCGACGCATTTCGTCAGAGAATATTCATCTACTTACATAAACTGAAAACTACTGAATGATCATTTTTTCTCCACAGAGTTAGAAAAACTAGTCTTTATTTTGTTCACTATATTACCATTAGAAATACTAAGTAATATTTACTGTCACGTTGTTATTTCGTGGGCGAAGTAGGGTGAACAGATGGGGTTTTCAGACATGTGGGAAATTCCTCTTAAAAACGTTAGGCCAGAAGTAGAGTAGGAACACAGATATCATGATGAGGCTTACTTTACATGAACCGTTAAGTGCGTATTTAGAAATAAATGAGGTTTTTATGATAATAGAGTGGGAGCTGAAACCACGGGAAACCTCAGTCATAGTTAATCAAACGGTTATTTCAGGCCTTACAAACGCGAACATATAATAGAGTTTCAGATACCCGTCTCACGTGCACGAATACATATATATGCTCTGCATCTTTCTTGTTTTTGATAATTTTTATAAATGTCTGAGAAACTGATGTAATGAGCAAAGCAGTAAATATTTACATACGAACTATTCCCCTTATGTTTATTTATATCAAAACCCTTTTCATATTGTCTCTGTAAAACAAATTTGAAACAAGAGGATATCGTCGTGAGTTATATAAATATTCCATAAACGACAAATTTTTCCAGAGTTTTAGAGTCCCTTCACATTAAATTTTTAAAACGCACTTTATTTGAGGAGGATTACTCTTTGTTACATTAATTAACCAGCTAATAAGTTGGATCCTACAATATTACAGAAGGATTCGGAACTGAGGATTTCACTAAATAATTGCAGAGAAGCAAAACACAGTATTTGGGGTGGGAAGCAAAGACAAGTATTATCTAAACACATAAATAATTTATTAAATTCTCAGATAAACTGATTAATACATAGTTCACGATGAATAAAGAATGATGAACGAAGAAACAATGTTTGAAAACTGCTAAATTTTAAATTAAATAAAGTGAAACTGAAAGAAAACCTGAGTAAATTGAGTAAATAAAATGTGAACTTTATCAGCAAATTTCTATGTTTATATCTTGTCAAATGGGCATGGCCAGGTGCGTTAAGGCGTTCGACTCATCATCTAAGGGTCGCGGGTTCAAATCCCCGTCATGCCATATATGCTCGCCCTTTCAGCCGTGGGGGTGTTATAATGTTACGCACAATCCCACTATTCGTTGGTAAAAGAGTAGCTCAAGGGTTGGCGGTGGTTGGCGTTGACTAGCTACCTTCCCTCTAGTTTTACACTGCAAAATTAGGGACGGCTCGCGCAGATAGCCTTTGTGAAGTTTTGCGCGAAATTCAAGCAAACAAACAAATGGGCATTAATCCGAATGCACTATTCCTGCATCTGCCTGTAGAACTTGAAGAAGTAAAAATATTAATCAATGCGCAGTTTCAAATTTCAGTTAGTCAGCACGTGTTAAGATAGCACGTCGTTGTAAATACAGTGAAGACTGTAGCCTTAAAGTGTTTAACAGCTCTATAACCACAGTACGTGTTTTTACAACCGAAATACAAATGTAAACACTATTCTAGTAATGGTAAGGTGACGAAATTTTACATGTAAAATTGGGACAACCTGTCAATCCTCTATCACATGACTCTCCTAAGGCAGATTCTACGTTAAAATCTGTTGTCTTCCAAAATTTTAAACATGAGCCTATTATTTCTGTTCAAATAGCAATTCTAGAAAGAGCATTAATGCAAAGTTAATTATTTGTTCGTAGCACGTGACGTCATATATAGCTGTAGAGCAGTTAGGAGAAACGATACGAATCATTTTCTTACCAGTGACAAGGAACACCATAAAAACAGAAAACAAATTAAACCTTTACAAAACCGTTTAAACATCTTCTTTGCAGTACACAAAAACTGGGTCATATAAACATCTTTATATGAAAAACTTGTCAAAAATAATTATCACACTATTGAAATAAAGAATCAAAACGGATAACGAAACTGAACTAACAAATCGAATGCACAAGCTGAGCATGTGAACAATGAAAGATAGAAACTAAAATACGTTGGTTATAATGTAGTATATGTAAAATAGTAGGCAAGGAAGCCGAATTTTAGAACTAAAAACAATATTATAAAAGTTAAAATAATTGAAGTTGGCTGAGGTTAACAAAGTTTGAATAGGAATTATATAATATGTTATTATACTTATTTGTTTTATCAGTACATTTAGTTTTGCTTTACGAATCTTTTTAAGATTTAAACTGAACATTTTGAAAAATGCACGTTTAGATGAAGCACAACACGGACGTGATAATAATAAAAATATATTAAACGTATTAGGATTATCAAAATTAAATCAAATGTAACCTATAGGAACAAAACAAACAAACAACATTTGTAATTACAATAGAAATCTAAACCTAAGAGTAAGCAATTTTGATATATAATTATAACACAAGAAAGTAAAAAAAATGTGGCACAGGTGAAATAGTTACAAAGTTTAAATCACCTGACACCTGTGTATTATTTAGAGATGGAAGTGGAACTTTATAAGAAATTCAAAATCTTGTTTGGCTGTTAGAGAATTTTAATGTTTGAGAGATAAATCGAATGTCCTATTTCTGTGTTATGCTAATAGATAGCAGAGTTGGGAGGGTTTGTGGCATTACTTACAGTTTCTATAAATATGCCCATGTATTCAGATGCTGGTACTTTAAGGAGACGTTTGGTTTCATCAATATTGGAGGCTCTTCAGTCTTGGCAGCTGTATAGCTAGACGAGATGTGAACAATGAACAATTGGTAAACGATCTTTGTGACGGAAAAAAAATTGTAGTTTGAAACTGGGTTTTGTGATAAATTTCGGGTCAATTTGAGGAAAGTAAGAAATACATAAGTTTTTAACTAGTTCGTGATAAGGGAGCTTTGTGTATAAAGGATGTTTGGGTGCGCTGGGTATCTTTGTTTGGGTGCGCTGGGTATCTTAAGATGTTTGACATACAAGTTATTATAAAACACATTTTCAAAATAATTTTTTTTTCCGCTGTAGAGATCGTTTGCCAACTGCACATTCTTCACATCTCGTTTAGTTATACAGGTGCAGCAGCCGAACATGACACTGAACTTCTTATAAAAGAAACGTTATGCATAAACTCTTCTTCCGTCTCTAAATAATTCAATACTTACTTGATTTAAACTTATTTTAATTGAACTGTTTTATTTGGGCAACATTTATCATTTTCTCATGTTATAATTTGTATATTAAAACTGTTTACTTTTTATTTGTATCATATTTCTGTTGCATTTACTAATATTATTTGTTTGTTTTGTACTTAGATTACTGATAATAAAATTTTGATGATTCCGAAACGTTTGGTAAATTGTGATATTTTAAGTTAACAATATGTTAAATGCTGTCTTAACCTTCTTTATATTAAGTTGAATTTTTGTAAACATAAGTACCAAAGGAATATTAGAACATAAACGTAGTTTTTTATTTATTTATCTATTTTTATTATTTTTATTAACGCCCAAAATAGATCAGCCAAAATTGTACATTACGTTTGATACAGAGAAGTATATTTTTTATTATTCAAATCTAGCTAAGGTAATCACATATTAATCTTGTAATTAGGCCTAAGGTAAGAAAATTAAGATTAACACTACAGCTACATACATCCGCGTTTTTTTTATACATTTAGTTTTCCTGACGATACTTAATTTAAGAACAGACCTATTAAACACTGTTACATTTAATGTTCCATAAGAATTAGTTAAAGTATAATACACAGTATTTAATTTCTAGAAAATCATGAAATCTATAAAAGCAGAGATTTTAGGTTGATAAAGTTTTCTTACCCTTTTAAAAAGCGGAAAGAACAGATGCTTCTTAAATTTCACTTAACTTGGGATTATTACTAAAAGAACTTTTAGGAGATAATAGAAAGATTCGTGTCTGAACTAAGGCCTTACCAAACTCCTCAAGTAAATAACAGTAATAGACTAGAAGTAATTATTAAGCACAGTAGTACTTAATAGTAATAATAGAACCACAAAAATTGCCAGTTTAAAACCACTTTTAAAGTGTTTAAATATTAGCAAATTCGATTTGACCTGTACTGGTTAAGTAAAGCTAAAGTTTATCGTATTTATAAAGCCGCCTAGTTTGCTATATACGTTTTTATGAAGTGAATCAACATTTCAGTATTTCAACGAATTTTCATCTAAATAAATACGTGAGCAAGAGTTTTTCTCAGCCAAGCGTACAGAGAAAAATGACGAATCTTACTACTTTAATTCTTTCGTAGAACTTTTCCGTCTGGGGTTCCAATTATTCCTTTCTGATACCGAAAAGGTTAATAATATATGCTTAAACAGTTGAGCAAATATTAAAATAAAAAGGAAGGACATTGTTAAAAACAACAAATTCAAACTTGTGAGTTTTAATGAATAAATTAGGCCTAAACAATCAATGAAATTGAAGAAACTAAATTAAAAGAAGTATAGTTGTACTAG
The DNA here is from genome assembly GCF_004210375.1 of Tachypleus tridentatus. Taxonomy (NCBI): domain Eukaryota; kingdom Metazoa; phylum Arthropoda; class Merostomata; order Xiphosura; family Limulidae; genus Tachypleus; species Tachypleus tridentatus. Next base: position 98,711,938 of record NC_134828.1, read on the forward strand.
TATAATTTGTCTATTATACTTCTAATTAATCTAATAGTTTAGTATTTTAGTCATGGCCTAGCGCGTTAAGGCGTGCACTTCGTAATCTGAGGGTCGCGGGTTCGCGCCCGAGTCGCGACAAAACATGCTCGCCCTCCAAGCCGTGGGAGAGTTATAATGTTACGGTCAATCCCATTTTTCGTTGGTAAAAGAGTAGCCCAAGAGTTGGCGGTGGGTGGTGATGACTAGCTGCTTTCCCTCTAGTCTTACACTGCTAAATTAGGGACGGCTAGCACAGATAGCCATCGAGTAGCTTTGTGCGAAATTCAAAAAACAAACAGTATTTTACTGCTACAGTTAGGGCTAGAATGCCATGTACAGAATTTTTTTTTTTATTTACCGCCATTGACAGAACCTTATTTTCGTATTTCTCTTATTTGTCTTTTTACCCCTTTAATTTCATCACTTTAGAGAGCAGTCACCTTCACTGTCTGCAGCAGGGAGGGGTGATTTAGATGTAGGACGTTGTGGACTTCAACACCAACATCTCGCTCTACTAACATTTTTTCATAGTTGATGTTTTTGCTTCCTTCAACATATGAATTTGGTTTGGTTTCTTCAACATCTGAGACTGACGAAAGGATGTTAAAAATGCTACACGATGTATCCCTCACTGCAATGTGGGTGTTACTTTCGTAGTCACTTTCAAAACCCAAGGATCATTTTATATTCCACATTACCATATGCACCCTGGTAATCTTTGTAGTTTAGTTATCGTCCTAACACATAAATTAAATGATCCTGCAAGTCTTGAAAGTAGATTATATCGTATGGCTTCCAATGAAGAAAGGAGAGATAATAGATTAACAGAACTAAAGAGATTTTTTTTTAGTTCCGTCACAATACAAAAAAAATACATATAAGAGGCTTCAAAATTGCTAAAAAAAACTTTGTTTAATAAAAATAATGCAATATAGAAAATAATTAAATTAAAGAGAAAATTATAGCTTTTGTTGTGACTCATTGTCCAAATATAGATATGGCTAGTTCATTTGTTAATACAAAATTAAAATAAATAGTTGATAAAAACAATTGAAAGTTGTATTCAAAAATAGTAAAATTATTTTATCAAGAAGGCAACATAAAACTTTTTTTTCTAATAATTGAATACACTTGAAAAAATATTTTTTTTATAAAAATAACGTATCTTCAGTTGTGAAAGAAAGAACTGTTGTTTATGCAATTCACGCTATATGGTATATACTAAAACAACAAAAAACAATAAGAAAGAAATTTTGTTTCTTAGTATAACTCGTTTAATTTATTCTTAATATATATCTTCTAAAATGTGTAAACTGTGGTGAGTTATGTGGTTAATCAAAAGATACGAGACTAATGACATAAGTACCATGTTAAATGTCTTGAGAAGATTTAACATTCTAAAATAACCATATTTACATGTTTTCCTAGTTTGAAAATGTAATGTAAAACTTAAAAAATTAATTTTTCCAAAAATATTTTATAAATTTCATGTGGTGCCACTTTAAATAGATAGTCGTAAGAAAGCGGAAGTAACTGGTTGTGTAAAATCAATAAGAAATGGAAAACTGTGAAAACAGTTAACAAGACTTACACAAAAGAAAAATTAAATAAAAGTATGAAATCATAGAATAAATAAATTGAATTTCTATTATAATGATAAGAAAAATATAATTAGAATGAAACTGCAATTTACACAGAAAAGGATATTGACTAATTTCATTTATTTTTGAACATTTAAATTGTATTTATTTTATACATGTACTGTATTATGTTAGCACATTGGGAAAAATAGACCGGCATGGCCAGGTGGGTTAAGGCGTTCGATTCGTAATCTGAGGGTCGCGAGTTCTAATCCCTGTCGCACCAAACATACTCGCCCTTTCAGCCGTGAGGGCGTCATAATGTTACGGTCAATCCCACTATTCGTTGGTAAAAGAGTAGCCCAAGAGTTGGCGGTGGGCGGTGATAACTATATGCCTTCCCTCTAGTCTTACACTGATAAATTAGGGACAGCTAGCGCAGATAGCCCTCGCGTAGCTTTGCGCAAAATTCAAAAATAAAACTTTTGGAAAGTATATATATTTAATATAGTTTTTTAATGTTTAGTTGAAATATGATATTTATATGTTTTTTTTTTGTTGTTGTTGTATAGATTCTGAGCAAAACTAATTCCTCAAGAATAACATTTGAAGTTACAAAACCGATATAAGAAATTGATAAAAGAAAATGAAATGTTTGATATTCCAGGTTTTACTTATTATTGTCTACAGCTGAATCTTATTAATATATATTTGTACTTTTGTCTTTCTTGTTTCAACACTTTTTACAGCATTAAAATTCTCTATATTACTATAGCTAGCTATGTTACGTATATACCGATCCTTATTAGCCTTTTTTAAAATGTAATTTTTCTATTATATTTATAATATTTAAATAATTGTATTTACATTCGATGCAATGCTTGGTGTTAAAAGATAAAAATAGTAACATAAATATAAATAATAATAAAGTAAAAAAGTAAGAATAGTCGTCTCAGCCGTTTTATTCCCTGTGGTTAGTGAATTAAAATTACGGACAACATCACATACTTGGAATGCGCATTGAAAACCCCACTCGATTGTTTTTGGTTTGATTTGTTTTGAATTTCGCGCTAAGCTACACGAGATCTATCAGCGCTAGCTGTCCTAATTTAGCATTGTAAGACTAGAGGGAAGGTAGCTAGTCATCACCACCCACCGTCAACTATTGGGTTACTCTTTTACCGACGAATAGTAAGACTGACCGTAACGTCATAACGTCCCCACGACTGAAAGGCCGAGCATGTTTGGTGTGACGGAATTCGAACCTGCGACCTTCGGATTACGAGTCAAATTCACCTTAACCCACCTGGCCATGCCGGGCTTACTCGATGGGATTCCATAATCGAGAGGAGTGAAGCCTATACTTTGGTCAGTATTAAATAAACAAATGAAATTAAATAAGGATTGGACAATTTGAAGTCATATCATATGTTCCGGGTGTTTTAATGTTACAAAGAAAACATGATACTTTATCATGTAAGTAAAACTGTACTGAAGTGAAGTGACCGTTATTACTTTTATAACTGAAACAGTACCAAATCTTTGAGATTTTAAACTCAAAGCATAAAGTTTCACTAAAGTATTACACGGGATAAAAATAAATCAGTAAATGAAACAGAATTATAACACATGAGAAATAATGAGATATTATAACGGATTTATTATTATATATTTATTTTAATATCAATGTTTGATGCAGTAAATATATATTTAGAAAGGTATGTAACTTGTACTTTTGAAATACCCTCCTATTCAATAAAGTTGTCAAAGATTCTGCAGTGTAAGAATTAATAATATATGTTTTACGAATGTATTAGCGTATTGTGGCTAACTAAAATTTCAGAAACCTCGCCTTAACTTATATAAACCGACAATCAAGAGACAATATTGGTGGTTTGCTACAGTTGGTATACTATAAGCCTCAGAAGCAATAACTGTAATAAACTCTCATTAATTGGGAAACTACAGATAATTGACCAGGAACATTTGTACATTTCGAGTATTACAATCCATCGATATTTCTAAGAAAATATTAGATAAGTCCAGCAGTGAGAAACTCACACGTGATCAAAGAGCTAGCTAACTGCCCGTTAATTAAACTATGCCGATACCAACTCGAAATTAATTCGCTTAAAATAAAGCGTCACTAAAATATTCAGTTTCAGGCAAGATAGAATAACTCAATACTGTTAGCAAGTTCATAAAACTTTTGTATATAAAACATTACTCGCAATGACTATTTGTAATAATTTTTACTCTAAATTGTTTTATTGTTTATGTATTAATTAGATTTATGTTAAAAAAGAAAACTGTGCGGGAGTCTTGTTGGCAAATTACATAAATTTCTACATTTAATTTATTTACTTTTAAATTTAAATTGCAATTTAAAACTCAGTTTTAGATTATCATAAATTTTAACACGTAGTATAAACAATTGGAATATCTTCTGAGATAAATTATGGTATATAACAACATATATAAATCATAGTTACAATAAGTAGAACTCAAGTAGACAATAAGCTAAGCCAGATCAGAAATTTAATCAAAAACAAAATAACATACAGAATGTATAACTTACTGATCAATGAAGTCAATCAGACTGCAAACACTTAAGAAAATTTCCTGTACTTTAAGCACTAATGGAACCATCTCAAACAATACTGAGATTAAAGTATCAAAATGTATTTTAATTCTGAATCAGGTAGCTTCAAAAATGTCCACGCTACTACAGCGGTAAGTCTACCGACTTATAACTCTCAAATCAGCGTTTCGATTCCCCGCGGTGGACTCAGCAGATAGCCCGATGTGATTTTGTATAAGAAAAAAAACACACACAAACTTTCAAAATAGGTTTTAGTTTTGTATTTTTTTTTTAAATAGCATTACACTGAACCATAAAAAAACAACCATAAAAAACAATAAACAGGTGATAGTAATAGATTTACAGAGGACACTGCCAATACCTTTAGAGCCTTTGTAATTAACTATTGTGGTTAAGCAATCCCTCTCATATATTTAACTGCTCATAGACTTGCTAAAAAGTATAACTAAAACGCTATACTTATCGTAAGCGTGATAAATGTGCTTTTACCCACTCAACAACAAACAACATTCAAGTTAATATTTAACTTCTACCCCTGGAGCTGTTCATATATATATATTTTGGCAGTCATACGATCCCAGGGCTTTCATTACATTCCTGCAGGATGTTTTTATCAAAGACAATCAGAGCATGGTTACTGTCTTTCTAACTGGTAAGCAAGACCTGGTGCATGTTTCATACCAATATTCCAGGGACTGTTATGTATTGTTAATATTTGTTTTTGAAGTTCAGCCATTTTAGCAACACGATCTCTTTGGATAGTGAATTTCTGTCCATAAAAATAATCTTCTATGTGCTTCACAAAATAGTAGATGTATAAAGAGTTCTTTCTCTGACATTTAGCAGCTGGTAAATGACCATCATATGCAATTTTTTTGCTCTGCGCTATCTTATATTTACCAATGTATCACATTAATTGCATTATCATTGGCATTTATTCTCAATGAAAATAGACAGACTAATATTGTAATTTTTTAGACTGGCTTTGAATAACCATCACGAGTGTATCTGAAAGAGCTTTAACAAGAGCAGATAGCGGTACTGTTATATTAGAGAAATCAGCCACAAGTAATTAATAATAAAACAAAGAGATAAGAGTATTTTAAAGTGTTATATTCATTGTAGGCTTCTTATAGTTTGATCTTAGAAGATACAGTAAATATATCTTTCTTGCAAATTACATGGAATTAGAAGAAATTATACTTTTGTAAGTAAAGACGCGTAATTTCCAAACCTAAATTTTAATACTGGTTTCCTTATTTAGTGGAATACTACTCTCTAGATCTTAACAGTTATCTAATGAGCACATTGGAAAACAAGTATGCCAGCACCATTTATCAGATATTTTTCCTTGTGTAAAACGTGAAATGTAACTTCCGTTAGATGTGCAAACGTAGTGGAAAATTATCTGTGGAATTAACACAAGTCTATCGTGTGCGGAAAGCTAAAAAAAAACAACCTTGTTGTCATTTCTTTCCTCCTAATGATTAAAAAATTGTTTGATTTTCTATTTTCATATCCTATATATCCTTTAGACTCCAGAGAAGTCTGAAAATAGTTGGTTTACTGGGTGTAAATCACTGGTGCTTATTTAGTAATGTTAGAATAATTATATTCAGGTGGTCGTATGGTCCAACAAACACATTCCCATAATCGAACAATAAATTCCATAAGTTCTATACTCTATTATGTTATTTATACCAAAGCTAAATCTTACTAGCAGCTCATGAAATACTACAAGTGTTAAGAAAGTTCTGGCAGTTTGATTTTCAACTGAGAACTCAATCTTTCATCCATGTATGATTAGAGTTACATAAAGATGATTCATCAGTTACACTATAATAAACAAACTACCCAATATCTGACACAGATTACCATATTTTCCTTGGTTGGCAACAATATCTATCATGTAACTAGCTACTTTAAAGTAGTACACACACGCCTGTGTGTGTGTTATCATTCAGAGTTGGCTGGTTCGTTTGCCACAACATCTTTTAGTCTTTATTTTAGAATTTTGGCCTGAAAAGGGATATATATATATATACTTTTGGCTTTGAATTTATAGACACAAGTACTTAATCGCAAACGCAAACTAACGTGGCAGGGGTTTAGTTTAGAGAGAGAGAAATCGTAAGAATTCTCTCTCCAACTGGGGTGTTGAGGAACGTTGTGGTTCTTCTTCGTCCCCTTTCGTGAAAGGTTATTAGGTTTAGTTTTATTATTATTTATTTATTGAATGATTTTTTACTCTTTTTTGGGTAAAGGAGGTCACTCTTAATGTTATCCAAGATCGAGGCTAAGGCAGCACTGGAGAGAACGGCCAGGTCCCGTCCCGAAAGGCAGAAGTCAAAGTAAATATGAACATGAACTCAAACGACCCGAATCAGGGTCTGGCAATAAAATTGCCTGGGCTGGGATCTAAAAAATCCAATGCCTAAGTTTTTGTTGTGGAGGGAAACGGGAGTGCCCCGAGAAAACCCACTTTCACAGGACAGGCGCCGAAAGTTTTGCCTGTCCTGTGCCCGATATCTCAAAAAGAGAATACATATTATTAACGTGAGTTTAGTTCTTTAGATACTTTGTTGTGTAATTTGTGATTCTTGAAATATGTTGTAAGGTGAAATGTATTTTGTTGGTGGACTAGTTAATTTGTATAGTGATGCCGTTATGAAATAATAATCAGTGATGTCGAGAAACCCACTTGTTGAGAAATTTATATGCAAAAACGGCTCGTTTGGGTTGAGAAAATATTTTACATAGAAGAGCAAACAACGTTTCGACCTTCTTCGGTCATCGTCAGGTTCACATGAACCTGAGCGAAACGTTGTTCACTCTTCTATGTAAAATATTTTCTCAACCCAAACGAGCCGTTTTTGCATATAAATGATGCCGTTAGATTGTTTCTGTTTTCTGCTTTTATATAATATTTGTGTGATATTTCCGTTAGTCTATTTCTTAGTGTTTGTAAGTTGCTGATTTGATGTATATAATTTACTGGCGTGAATTATAGACTGGCGTAGACTGAATGCAGATCTTAGTATTCTGTTCTGTTGAACTTGGATTTTTTGGAGTGTGTTGTTTGACATATTGTATGTTACTTGACATCCATACTCTATTAGTAGACGGATGTAAGCCTTGTATATTTGGATAATGGTGTTTGGTGAACATTTCAATTGTCTACTGGTTAGAGTCATTAGGTGTGAAATTCGTTTTCTAATTGATGAGTGTATATTGTTAACATGTTTTTTCCATGTTAGTTTTGTGTCGAAAGTGATGCCAAGGAATGTGATGTTTTTGCTCATGTTAATGGTCGTATTTCCGAGTGATAATTTTATTTTTTTCTAGATTTTTTCTTTGTTTTTTTAATTTACTGTAGAAGGTGATTGCTTGTGTTTTGGTTGGATTTAAAACTACTCTCCACTTATTACTCCATGTTGAGACGTTGTTCAGTGATTCTTGTACGCGAGACATGGCCATCACTGGGTTTCTGGAGCTGCTCCAGATAGCGATGTCGTCTGCGTATTGTGAATTATGCGTGTATGTTAGATTTGGGAAAGATATGTCACTGACGAAAATAATATATAGAAGTGGAGAGAGGACTGATCCTTGGGGCACTCCTGCGGTTATATTAAATGATTTAGACATAGTTTTATTGACTTTTACTTGTGCTGTTCTATCTGTTAAGAAATTTGATATCCATTTAACTATAGTGGGATTTATTTTCAGGTGATTTAGTTTGTATTTGATGGCATTGTGCCATACGCTGTCGAATGTTTTTTTGACATCTAGGAATACCCCAATGGTTACTTGGTTGTTGTTAAGAGCTTTACAGACTGGTTCGGTGAGTCTTGTGAGGTGATCTGTTGTTTGCCTGTTTTTCCTGGAGGCATTTTGGGATTCTGGAAGGATGTTATTTGATTCACAAAAATGGAGAAGACGGTTGGAGATAACTCTCTCCATCAGTTTGCCGAGGCAGCTTAACAGACTGATGGGACGGAAATTATCTGGATTGGTTCTGTTGGTTTGTTTCTTTGGGATCGTGGTTATGATGGCTTTTTTCCAAGTGTCAGGGTAATATCCAGTTGCTAGTGAAATGTTCATGATGTTTGTGAGGTGTTGTAATAGGAGAGTACTTAATCGATTTAATGAGTCACTTATTAGTTTACACAAAGCAGGGTACTCATTCAGTATCTAATCAGGTTATTAAATATTTATTTTGAATTTATTTGGAGGCTACTAAGTACGAAGTATTAAAATACAGAATTTTAGCATTGTAATCCCACAGACTTACCACAGAGTCAGTAGAATGAGGACTAGGAATCTAAAAAAATATTGTTGTTAAGCGCACAGCCACGCATTGGTTTTGTTTGTTTGTTTGTTTTTTAATTTCGCACAAAGCTACTCATCACCAATCAAATAAATATATTTGGTTTAACGCCAAGTGTTATATTTATTTATGTTTTTATCGTGTAAATTAACATATTTCTATAACGCAATTCTTACAGAAAATTAGTATTTTCCATTTTTGCACATAGTAATTTTTAGTTAACTTTGTTTTGACGCCAAGTAATATATTTCTCTATGCAATTTTGGCAACAATTGAATGTATTATGTGTTTTTTCCAAGAAGTGTGTTGTTTGGGCACTGAAGAAATATTTACTGACTGTTGCCGAGTAATGGTTATATCTACATTCAGTTTTGATATCATGGACATATATTCTGTTTTTCAGCAAAGTAACGTATTTCTCTATGAATTTTAGGTACCAAGTAGATACATTCTGTTATAGCCCCGAGTAAACTATTTCTATTTGCAGTTTTTGTAGTAAGTAAATATATTGTGTTTTGTCGTTGCGTAAATATATAAGTAAAAGAAATTTTTATTTCAATCTAACAAACAAATTTGGAGTGTTGTAGAACGACCAAGATCTCAATAATTTTTATGAACAACTGAATCAGATTTTAATCTTAGAATCAGAGAAAATCAACAAACTTTAAACAAAGACAAGGAGTATAAGTTATTTAAAAAACGGATATCAGGAAAAACGAACTAAGATAAATAGAGAGGAAGACTATAGAAATGAAAGCTGAATATGTTAAATTAACCAAGATAGTGAGAAAGAAACAGAGCAAGAAAAAGAAACAAAGAAAAGATTGAAAATGTCTTCAAATTTGGTTTAAAAACAACAAAGAGAATAAAACAGAAGTAGAAGCATATTCAGAAATTAGTACTTGGTGCTAAAAGAGAGTTTAGAGAAACCTTAGTAGGCGCCAAAACAGACTATAGCTACTTGCTTCAAGAGATATATAAAGAAACGTATTACTTCAAGCAATACAACATAGAGAAGTATATCGCATAGCATCAAACAAAATGTACCTTCTTGATGCTTGAAATGCATATGGAAATCCAATACTTGTCGCCAAAAAAGGACCTATTTCTGTTGTACCACAACTGCATTAAGAACTGTACTGGATGGTGCCAAAACAATATATAAATATTTGGTGTCAGAACGACTTAGAAAGATATGTTGTTGTTTAGTTAAAAAAAACACAATATATTTACTTGCTGAAGGAAGTTCACACAGAAGTACAATACTTGGCGTATTGTAATACAGAAATATATCACTTGAAGATAAAAAATATAGAGAAGTATATCACTTTACGTCAAATTAAGTATAGTTAGTTTCTGCCCAAAATTTATATAGAAATGCAATACTTGTCGTCGAAACAGAATATATTTCTTTCCGGCCGGAACTCAATGAGAAATATATTGCTTGTCGCCAAAACAAAAAATACCTAATAGGCGTGAAAAGTTTATCCAGAAATAAATTCCTTCACTATGAAACAGAATATATTTTCTCAGTGTCAGAACTGATTGCCAAAATACATTTATTGGCGCCAAAATAGAATATTTTTGTATCATGCCAGGATATCTTAAATAAATCCTTACTAGGCAACAGAACATATTATTTTTACTAACAGCCAGAATGACGTACAGAAATACATTGCATGGTGCCAATTAAAATATATCTACTAGGCGACAAAACTGCCTACACAAACACATTCGGTTGCGCCAGAGTAGAATGTATTCATATGATGTCAGAATGTCATAAATAAGCTCCTACTAGATGCCAGAACAGAATAAGTTTACTAACAGGCAGAATGGCACACAGAAATGAATTACTTGGCGCCAAATAACAATACACCTTCTGGTCACCATAACTCTTCTCATAACTTACTTTGGGAAGAACCATATACTTACGTAGAAGAAACGTACTGGGTGGCACCAAAACAAAATATTATTATTTGCTGAAGGAAGTTCATACAGAAGTATATGGCGGCATCAAAACAGAATTAATTTACATGGTGTGGTAGACGTAAGTACACTGTTTGGCGACTAAACAGAATATATCAACTGGGCGCCAAAACTCCTACTAATAAACAAAATTAGAACTATATTTATTTGGTAGCAGAATACATTGAATACAACTTTTACTAAACTCTTTAAGAAAATATCTTGAAAAGCAGTCAAAGCGGCGTACAGAAATACTATGTTTGGTGGCAAATAAGAATATATGTACTGGGTGTGATAATTCCACACAGAAATATACTTCAGAATCCTATTCAGAAATTTAATACGATGCACCAAAACACCTCCAAGAAATAAACTACTATATTCTAAAACATAATATATATTAATGATGCCGTAACTGCTTCCAGAAATACACATCTATGGCGCTAAAAGAGAATATATTTGTTATTTATTTTAATTTTACGTAAAGCTACAAGAAAGCTATCTGCACTCAGCGTTTTTAATTTAGTAGTGTAAGCCCAGAGGGAAGGCAGATAATCGTCACCACCCACTGTCAACTCCCTAGCTACTCTTTTACCATCTAAGAGTTGGATTGACTGTCACATTATAATGCCCCCACGACTGAATGAGCGAGCATGTTTAGTGCTATAGGGATTCAGACCCGCGACTCTCAGATTACGAGTCCAGCGCCCAACCGCCTGGCCATGCCGGACCATAGAAGAATATGTTTACTTGATGTCAGAACTCCACCCAGAAATTTATTACTTGGTGCAGAAATCATATATCTGTGTCGTTTCAAACCACACTGAGAAATTAAATAGGTAACGCCACAAAAAATATTATTTTTTATGTCTGTTTCTTTTGAACTTCGCGCAAAGCTACTCAAAGGCTGTCTGTGCTAGCCGTCCCGAGTTTAGTAGTCAAAGACTAGAGGGAAGGCAGCTAGTCATCACTACCCACCGCCAACTCTTGGGCTACTCTTTTATCAACGAATAGTGGGACTGACCGACACATTATAACGCCCCCACGGCTGAAAGGGCAAGCATGTTTGGATTACGAGTCGAACGCCTTAACACACTTGGCCATGCCGTGCTTTTTTTATGTCAAAACTGTTTAGGGAAATACGTTGTTTGGTTCAAACAGAAATAAATTAATTTAACCCAAAACAAAATATATTTACTTGGTGCTAGAACTGCTTACAGATATTTCGTAGCGCAAAAGTGGGATACGTCTATTTGATACCAAAATATCTTAAATGACATTATCACTAGACGCTAGAACAAAATTTATTTACTAACAGCCAAAACGGCGAAAAGAAATGTATTATTTGGAACCAAAACAGAAGATACCTACCAGGCGCCAAAATTCCATCCAGAATTAAATTATTTTACTCCGAAACAGAATGTAATTACTTGGTTTCAGAACTGCTTCCAGAAATACATTGCATGGTGCTAAAGTAGAATGTATATTTACATGATGCCAAAATATCATAAATAAGTCCTGACAAAATATCTTTACAGAATACGTTTACTAACTGTCAGAACGGCACAGAGAAATGCATTCGTTGGCGCCAAATAACAATACACTTACTAGTCGCCATGTCTCCTCTCAGAAATATATTACTTGGGGTAGAACTATATGCTTATGTCGTACCAGAACTGCATTGGAAATGCACTAGGTGACGCCAAAACAAAATATAATTACTTCCTGATAGAAGTTCATACAAAAGTACATTGCTTGGCGTTAAAACAGAATTAATTTACATGGTGTGATGGACTGCATACATAATTACATTCCTTGGAGACAAAACGGAATATATAAGTAGAAACATATTAATTGGTGCCAGAACCATATATTCTCGTCGTGCCAGAACTGCATTCAGAAATGTTGTTCTCAAGCAAAATTTTTCAAGATATGATTTGTTGATGAATCAAATAAGCTAAGTTATAATTTTGTTGTCATTAGTTCGCATTTTTGAAACTATTTCTAAAATATTGAAACTAACAATAATTTAATCCATAATTCAATAGATAACAAATAATAATCTTCTGTAAATTTAAAGGTTAACTTTTCCACACTCTACAGCTTCAAACAAAATTTTATCTTCTAACTCTTTTTCTTGAGAAAAGAAAAGGATATTTTGTATTTTATAGATAGGAAGAGTAAGTTGGAGTAGCGCCACTCTTTGGTATAAAATTAGTTAGGATGCAAATGATAATTATATTTCTAACAAGGTTTGATTTGTTTTGTTTTGAATATCGAGCAAAGCTACTCGAGGGCTATCTGCGGTAGTCATCTCTAATTTAGCAGTGTAAGACTAGAGGGAAGGCAGCTAGTCATCATCACCCACCGCCAAATCGTGGGCTACTTTTTTATAAACGAATAGTGGGAATGATCGTCACATTATAACGCTCCCACGGCTGAAAGGGCGAACATGTTTGGTGTGACGGGGATTCGAACCCGTTCCAACAAGGAAAGGGAAAAGTAAGTTCAATCATTATTATAGCCAGTGTATTTATACTTAGATTTATTCTTGGCGAAAGTAGTGACATATGGGTGAAAACAACATTTCTGATAAATAATACATTTAAATTTTAAGACTCTCGTATAATGAACTGAAAGTGTTGTCCATTTTATTGTTTGAACATGCTTATAATTATAAATTAAATGTTTCCCTCTACACATTGTCAAAACGTTAATAAAAATTTGTTGTGTAAAGATCGTTTCACAAAAATAAAATTTTATCTACTTTAAATATTATTCACTGTGTTTGGACAGATATATTCAGGTTGCATCAAAAGTCTTGTATGTGAGCAAAGGCTCTACAATCCAAGTTCTTGATATACGTATCTAACGATCTGTGATATCAATGTTTGATAATGCATCGTCACATGTGCATAACCCTTTACTATTTAATTTATAACTAAAACTACACTTCACGCCACTTTGAAGATTGAAAGTATTTCAAAAGTAATTGTAAAGTACATAAATACATACACGGATACATTATTTGCAATACTGTAACTTATTGCATGAAGTCATATGTGATACAACTGCGCAAGTTACAAGACGTTTGTAGTTGTACTTAAATGGTCAGCTTATTATTAATACATTATATTAGTACAAAAGATAAAGGATCACTTTCATAAGGGGACATTGTGAAAGCCAAACCCAATTACGAATATCCCTTTGTCTTCCTTTAACGTCGAAATAATGCTTCACCATATCTCTGCAAACTTGAGATCATTATTCTGCTAGAAATGAATTCCTGCCCAATAGGTCTTGTTCTCAGATAATGGCTTTACGAATAAGAATATGTTTGTATCCATTAGCAGCCAGTGTATCATCTACCCAGAAAACGTCTTCTACATAACTGACCAAAATAGAACTCACATTTTAGTTCTGGACCTTACTCCCCGCTCTATACTTCAGTATAGATGTTTGTTGATTGTGACATCGTTCATCTCTTTATTACATTTAAAAAAAAAACCTTTTTTCTGTATAGTATCAACTTTGATTCACCTCTAATGATGAAACGCATTATATTTATTCATCCAATTATTTGACACCTGATGCCTTTTAATTTGGTTGTATGCCCCAAGTAGTGGTTTTATAGGAGATGCAAACTGATTAAGGCTATTGTTTATCTAACTATACTTAAGATAAACTCTACACTTGCACCTTCAGATAAATTAATTAACACCATATTGGGCAGTATGAGCTTTCTACCTCGAGTACTTTTATTATAAATAGTACACATTTCGCATACCTTCCTGAGATTTTTCATAGATCTCTTATTGGTGCCTTAAAGTTTTACTTCAACGAACAGTTTGATTTCTACGCGATTTTCATGTGCCATTTCTGTTCTGGCAATCACGAGTGCATTCACCGCACGACTCATGGTATGTTTATGAGGTTTATGCTGGTGTTTAACTCGTTGGATTACGGCTACAAAGTGTAAATATCCTTTCAATACGTTCCTATACTTTTTCCTATAATAGAAGGAAAGTAATCACATAATATTTGCATTTTGCAACCATTTTATTGACCGTTTGTACAATTATTCTCCATGTGTGTGCGTGTGTGTTCTCTTATAGCAAAGCCACATCTGGCTATCTGCCGATCCAACCGAGGAAAATCGAACCTTTGATTTTAGCGTTGTAAATCCGTAGACTTATCGCTGTACTGGCGGGAGGCACTATTCTATATACCGTATATACAGACTGGTCAAATTAAATAACTCATCTCACAGGTGAACAATAAATATGGACGAAGAACAGATACAATAAAAACTTCTAATAATCCACTTGTGAAAGGAAAAGGGAATACATGTTATAACATGTTAAACATTCTACGTCTGCTACAGTTAGTGCTTATAGGCAAAAAAGTATGATTGTTACTGTGTAACCGATATCCAACATAATGCATTATAAATTAATCAGTACATTCTTCGAATAAAATATGTTATTACTTATCATAAACATTTTTTAACTTCTTGTAATTTTTCGTAATGAAATAAGAGACAAATAAAGTTTGTTATTTTGAAAGAAAAACTACATAATTTAACAAGAAGACCATACTATGAGCAATGATTTATCATTAATATACCATAATAACCTGAAGCACTTCGAAGTTTTCTTACTAATTTGAAGTCAGGAAAATATTCCTGACGTTTGTAAACAAAAAAAAAAAAAACTTACTTCAATCGAATGAAATCACACAAAAGACGGTGTAATTTTTATTTTCAATTATTATATAACTAGTTGACGCAATCCTTCAGTGTGTGGGATACCTATGGTCTTCCAGGTCAGATTTGGTGACAATCAGTTCAGCGGCTCGCCAGTTATTAGCGAAAACAAACTTACTTCTTCAAATAATAGCTTATATAATTGTATAATTACTATATTTTACTCTTATATTTATATTAAGAAATTATTTTGCTTGCAGTAAGAATACATGGTGAAGAAGTATTTATATCGAAAAAACTCTTCTGCGTCTTTCAGAGTTTAGCTGGTACTTAAGCTGGCAAATCTCATTCGTTTGACAAGGAAGACACAAGAAAGTGCCACTCATGGTTATCACGTGCATATGATATTAAAAAGTCGTATTTTCGTTGTTAGGCACTTCATTTCAAGAAACGTAAACAAAAGTTTTGAACTCGCAGTTATGATGTGAATCACAATACACAACTGTAGACCTGATATATAAAACAGTAATAACAATATTTTCTGAAATCTACGAAATAGAGCTTTTACTCATAACTGTCATTAACATAGATAAATTGCTTTTATTGTGATATTTAGGCACAATGATAGCCTGCACAACTTTGCATGTATTTACAGTACAGAAGGATCCCTAAGCGTTATATGCATGATAGTTTCAAAGAGGAAAAGTAAATAAAAAACATGAAAGAGGCATGAGTGAGGGAAACCTTTATTCAAAATAAAAATACTCAAATGTTTTTTTTTTATTTATTTACCAATTCTGTGAAGTTTGGCGCGACATGGCCACGTGGGTTAAGGCTTTCGACTCGTAATCCGAGGGTCGCTGGTTTGAATCCCCGTCGCACCAAACATGTTCGCCCTTTCAACCGTGGGGGCGATAAAATGGTACAGTCAATCCCACTATTCGTTGGTAAAATAGTAGCCCAAGACTTTGCGGTGGGTGGTGGTGACTAGCTACCTTCCCTCCAGTTTTACACTGCTAAATTAGGGACGACTAGCGCAGATAGCCCTCGAGTAGCTTTGCGCGAAATTCAACAAACAAACAAAACCAAACAAACTGTTAAGTTTTAATATTCTTTATACACGTTTCTTTCTTTGCTAGATAAACAAACTGATACATCTGCGAGAGACACCGACATGAGCCGGAATAATAAAGATGCCAGTCATTCCTGTCTTACCAAAAGTTCTATTGAATCAATCCACAATCTTAGATTATCTACTACAACGATCAACTCTCTTACACATATTCAAGGGAAGTAATTCCTAAGATCATGTGAACTTTAACAATAACTTTTTCACACCATTAAATAAATAAATGAACAGGGTCAAGCAAGTATATAAATTTTATTGAAAACTGTATGGTATGCAACCTTTGTCTGAGCGAAGAGGTTTAGCACAGCTTTATGACATTTATACATCCAGTTTACTAGAAGTTAATTTATAAGTAGAGCAATTGCGTGAAGATT
Organism: Tachypleus tridentatus; assembly: GCF_004210375.1. NCBI lineage: Eukaryota > Metazoa > Arthropoda > Merostomata > Xiphosura > Limulidae > Tachypleus > Tachypleus tridentatus. The sequence continues at coordinate 98,728,641 of NC_134828.1, forward strand.
TAGAAAAACGAAAAAAAAATACCGAATATCTCCAAACACAGATGTATTTTGCAAAGCTTTGGAAGTGTGAATTAGTAGTTTTTTCCACTGAATCATAATAACAATAATCAAATTCACCAAGAACATTACTTATAAATTAAAGATCAACATAGCTATTAACATTTTAATAAGTAAAACTAGAAATTAGCATCTACAGAAAAGGCTTAATGAACCCCATAGTGTGGAGAGAATTTCATACTTAAGTTAATATGATATCACTATAGAAAGAGAAAACGAAGTAAAATACAAATTGATTTAATTATCCCTGACGTTTCAGTTTTCCAACGCACTTTTCAAAAAATAATACATTTATGTATATATGACCTTCTTACAAAGATTTTAAAAGGGTAATCATCTCAAATTATATTTCAAGTTTATATATCTTCTGACAAAGAAAAAAAGTTTATCACCTGAACAAGTTAATTTTTTACTTATGTTTGAATTATGCGCAAAGCTACACAAGGGATATCGTAGTTAGCCGTCCTTAATTTAGCAGTGTAAGACTAGAGTTAGTAATCACATCCTGCAACCAACTCTTAGAGTACTCTTGGGATTGACCGAAACATTATAACGCCCCTATGGCTGAAAGGGCGAATATATGTGAAGTGACGAGAATTCAAACACGCGACTTTCAGATTGTGAATCAAGCGCCTTAATCACCTGGCCATTTCGGGCCGGATTAAGATAGTTACATGAATTAAAATTAATAAGAGCTTGTGAAAACTTACATCTCAGATTTGTTGTTGTTGTTGTTTTTTGTTAGACTTATATTTTCTGTAAAAATCACATAATATGTCATATTTCGTAAATAAAGCAATTATTTATTTGATTTCTTTCTTTTTCCGAATTAATCTGCTTGGTTTTTCTAGTTGTCTCCTATGATTTCATTTTTCTCCTTAATTTCAAAGAATAACAGTTATTACACTACTCGCAAGTTACCAAATATTTCATCACAGAAAAGAGAATTCATTGTTTTCACTAATGCAGATCTGCGAAACAAATAGCATGAAGGATGTTGGACTCCTGTCATGTTTATAATAAGTTAAAATAATCAGTGTAGCGTGAAAAGTAAGTCCGACGCGATGAAAAAAAAAAACAGTTTCATTTAAGAACTGCTTTACGAATATTTCTCTTCTTGCTTAAGGACAACTTATAAAGATTTGTCTTCTAGTTTCTAGACATTTAAGCTTTAATAACTGAAATATCTGTATCTATAAGCCTCTTATTTTCTATTCTCAGCCAAAACTGTGCGCGTTCTTTATAATGCTAAGAAATTCATTAAAGCTCGTGGCATCAAATAGAAACTGATTTACTTGTGACTGTTAAATGAAAGTGTGTGACGTTCTTGTATTAATAATTAGAGCGTGATGGACCAGCTTAGTGATCTAACTGAACGCTTTTTAGTGCACTAAGATGCTCTGACTGTACGTGAATAAAAACGCGATCTCTCTCTATAATATTAACTTAAGTACATGTATAAGTTTAGAAGGAAGTGTTGAGTAACATTTGTAATAATTAAAAAATAAATATTTTTTATAAGTGAAGGAGACACATTGTTTCAGTAGACAGTGGCGAAACTAGTTTCTTTGTTTGTATTTTGCACAAAACAACATGAATACCATGTTTACTATCTTTCCACCTATTGAAGTGATAGACTTGTGAAAGTCTACCTACTCTTGTAACGGACTACACTCAACGAACTTTTGCTTAGTCCGCCAAGCTACCCATTCAGCTGCGCTTTCCGTGGGAAAATAATATTATTTAATAATAATAAGAATTATTAAGAAAAAATCTGAGAAAACGTTCTAAGCCTTTTATTTAACTACGTTATAAAGTTAGATTACGGTTTCATTATTAAGGCTTATGATGAGTCTTTTTAGTACTTAGTGTTCGAGTGAAAAATTGTGAAATAATCGATATTTTGCTGTTTATAGATTAAAAAGAGAGAGCTGTATGAGATCATTTTTAAACATCAGATAAAGAGTTATCTGAAAATATGTTACGTCTTTTTTAAAAAACATGTGTGTGAAACAATCACCTACACACCCAAAATACAAATAAGCCAACCTGTATAAATACTACGCCTTTTTCTGCGAGTGGCAAGGTTGCTACAGTGGTAGAGGCTTCTTCCATTGTGTCCTTCTCTTCTGCAACATCTGATAGAAAGTCTCCTTTTCTGTCTCTGTGAACAAATGTTCGTATGCCCGTAACCTCAGGAGGATCCATTGGCAAAGAGGTGATCGCAACTGAAAATAATGTGGCAAAAGAAGCGCTAATTATTGTTACTTGTTAGTTGATAAGCACAAAGCTACTCAGCAGGTATCGAATTCTTATTTTTAGTGTTATAATCCTCCAGGTTAACGGCCGAGTTACCATGAGCATATCTATAAGATAAATGTATGTTAAATTTTGGATTTTAAAGAAATCTTTATGTTGAACGTTGAAAAATCCAACTGATATTACTTTAATATAAAATACAATATTTCACACACTTAAAACCCACTAGTTAATTGTTTACTCTGGAATATTTTAGTAGCGATTTCATTTAAGCGACATTAAGAGCTAGGACTATAAAAATAATAAATTGAGGAAAGTGTATGTGATATTTTATTTTACTTACACAGTGATTGTGGCTGTAAAGGAATAAGATCTGGATCGCTCGAAGCTGTAGGTTTTTCACCAACGTCATCATCTCTTAATATAGTGGGCCTGGAATGGCAAAGATGGTTAACTGAGAAATGAAGTCTGAGTGTTTTTTTATATATATTATGGTAGTGTATATAAAAATATTTTAATGAAGTTAAATAAGCAAAATCACAAAAAAGGTCTGCGTTAAAAATAGCAAATTCAAACCTCTGACTAATTATATTAGTTCGTTATAACTTAAAAATACAAGCCGCAACAAAAATAAATAACAAAACGCTACACTAATTGAAAAGATCTCAGAGTACAAACTATAATGTAGATTATATAATGTACTCTATGTTTTGGAGGTGACTACGGAAGTAGGGCCTACATTGCGGTGGAGATACACAGTCTATCAGTCTTAACCTCTATTCGCCAGTCTCATATAAGAAATAAAAGAGTAGCAATAGATACAATAATAGAAATTGTGAGGGCGATATATGGGTGCTCAAGTCCACAACGTCCTACATTTATATCATCCTTCCTTCATTACCTGAAGACAGTTGTGGAAAGGTGACTGCTCTCCCAAGTTAAGAAAAAAAATTGAAATAAAAATAAGAAAAAGCAAATAAGGTACTGCCATTTGGGAGTAAGTAAGTTGAAAACGTACCTGTTGAAGTAAACATTCCAATCCCTATTATGGTAGGAATGCACTAATTGATAGCACAGCAAATAAACAAAACGAGCATGAAGCATCCCATCCAGCTATCGAAACAAATTAGTATAGCTCCCAAACACCACACATTCATCAAGTCTACTGTGACTATCATTTTCTAAAAAAAGCCTTTATATACGGCAAGGTGTACTTCCTCTTAAAGTATTCCCAAGTTGTTAAATTACCTTATTCATAGCTAAAAATAGTTATTAGAAATTTTAAGTAGATTTTCTCTAATTTTTATTTATTTATATTTATTTAATACATTCTTATATTTGTTACAGTTTTAAATAGTTTAATAATTTCATTTAAAGTTTCTTTAATAAATCCATTAACTATTACTTTTTGTGTCAGTATTTGAACATTACAGATAAAATATTGTATTTATTACAAATTTTACAATACAAGAAAAATTGCAAAGTTATAATACTTATAACAGAAGAATATACCCTTCATTAGTACATTACTATTAAAAAGAGTAAACCATAGATTGGAAAGGCAAAATATTTGCTTTTGTCAAAAATGTTTGTATTAATATCCTTATCAGTTATTTTAATTTTTAAATATAAATAATGTATTTCTGTATTCGATATTGAAGTATTTTCAATTTCTAATTCTGCTGGATAAATAGTGTTAATAACATGGAAAATGGAGGTTAAGACTTATAGACGGTGTATCCCCACCGCAATGTGGATCCTACTTTCCGAGTCACCTCCAAAACCTAGGATACATTTTATACTCCCACATTATAGCTTGTACCCTGGGATCATTTCAATTAGTGCAGCGTATTTTGTTTAGGCTTGTTTTTTTCAAGTAACAAAAAACTAATATACATATATATATCAATTTATTTGGAAGTTATTGTATTGGAAAATGTCGAAAGTTTCTAGTTAGCTGGTATCACTGTCAACGTAAACGCTCATTTGGTATTTATTTTAGGCGCAAGGCTACATAAAACACTGTCTGTGATCTACATACAGTGAGTATCATAGCCCCATTTTAATCGTACATACCTTCAGGCTTATCGTTGAGCCATCATATGGTTGGTGGAATCATATCTCAGGGGTAGAGTATGAATATAATGATATACTTTTTTTTCCGGTTGGTGTTGAGTTTTGTGAGGAATCAGTTTTATTTTGAAAATAACAAGAGAGTGAAGAAATTCCTACTTACTTCTCTCATTGTAGTTAGGGGTAAATAAATTTGATAGACCTTTAATGCAGGTTCTAAGATATTAAAAATACTGATGCGTTAACGTTGAGATGTTTATGTAATTAACTATAAATGAATGAAGTGTAAGTGTAATTGATAACTAGTCAACAGCACAATAAAGGAGGACTTGGTAAAGTTTATATTCTTTCACTTAGACCAAAACTACATTGAACTATCTACTATGTCCACCGTAGAGAGTCGAACACCGGATTATAGAGTTGTTAGTCCATAAACTTGCCTCTTTCTCACTGAGGAGTTTTGGCAAAGCGTAGAATTGGCATTAAGCTTACTTTGACAGAATGATTTCAAGATTAATCAAGTTTAGAAATTGTATTTGGTTTTCAGATTCAAAAGTTAAATAAATTAATGCAGCGAAAAATAAACTGAATAAACTAGATGAAAAACACATGAATTAGCAGAAGACGGTTACACAGTAGGTAAGAGTGAAGAGAAAATAAATGTCGTGAGTGTTTTCATGAAATATTGAATAAAATTAGTTATATCTTTAACCTGTTCATGAATTTCAACATTGTCATAACGTTCTCCAAAATCCATTGAATCATGTACATTAGCAGCACTTGGCAACATTAAACGGTATTCATTATATTCGAATAGTTTTATCAGAACTCGTTACAGTAATAATCAATCCTCCTGCAGTAGTATTGGAAAGGAAGAGGCGTGTTTAAAAGAATTTATCAGTTGAGAGTTGTTATTTTGTCAAATCTCTCTTCTTTTAACTTAGTCATTTTATCCTACATCAATGTTGATGTTAATAATATCCTGTTTTAACTGTCCATAATTTGAGAACCTTCGACTTTCAATCACGCTGGAAAAAGCGGGGAAGGTGACGAATATTTTAATTATTTTCACAGTCAGCTGTAATTTTAAAGAAGACGTAAGTTTAGAAAAGAACCAGTAATGTTTATAAGCTCTCAGAAGTTGCTGATAATGTTCTGAAAGTTATGAAGAAATGAAAGTCTAAAGTTAAGACGTGTGATAATAAAGTAGGAAGAAAAACCAGACGTCATGTTTTCCCCTCTTCTCCCATAGCTTTGTAATATATCTGAAGGATTATAACTTTAAAACGGACTTGTTTGTAACCATACAGATAGCCATTTATGTACCTTTGTGTTAACAATAAACAAACAAATACGAAGTGTGTTGGCTTAAAAAAAATACAAATAACTATAACTGGATTATCAAAACTGGAAAGAAACATTAGTTGAAAAGGGGTAGAGATTCTGCACTATAACGGAGAGGCTATTCGTAAGTAACATAATATTTAAGTGTGTATAATATATGGGATATTCTAAGGCGGGTTTGAGACATTCTCCTACCATATGAAATAATGTTTACTTAGACATATATGATGTTTGTTAGACCTCTTTAGGCCAATAGCACATTTGAACTGTTGTGCATGGTATGTCTGAAAATACACTTTAAATAATTTAAAGACAGGAAAGATATGAGTGTAAAGATAATTTCCAACAATTGCACAACCCTTAAGTGTGCGTTATTAGACCTGTTCACTTCCATAAGTAAACTTATTTTTATTGAACTGAATGCACTGGTCATTTACCTTGGAAGAGTCACCATAGTGAAGATAATGTTTCAGAGAATGTTAATTATGACCGAAAAAATAAACGAATTAGAAGATCAAATCTATCCTGTACACAAGTTTTTCGTTGATTGTTGAAATATAACCTGTTTTAAAATCGAGAACTTTTTCAACAAAAACGTGTTCGAGTGTTTGATTTAACTCGTCAATTACACAGAAGGTTAATCTTTTTACCAGATATTATGAGAGGCGATTAAAACTTAGATGTGGGTGTGACGTCAAAGCAAGAATTTTTGCTTTTGATCAATAACAAATTATTAGTTGAGAATAAAGGAAAAAAAAGTATTTTATCATTTTAAAAGTTACAGCGTTTAAAGATGAAGGGAACCGAATTGAAAACAAACTTTCTTAAGGATTTAATAGTATCATAAGGTCATTTTCCACATGGAATCCGGACTAGGTAAAAAGCAGGACCTGATAAAGAAGATGGATAATATTATAAGAATAATGGTCGGGGCATTAACAAGAACGGGAAGTTTTAAAATGGTAACTTTTTTACCTACTGAGTTGAATGGTGTTGCTTATCAAAATGAAATGTCTATTTCAATTCAGCGTGATATATACAAGGGTAAGATTAAAACCACAATGTTGTTGAGAATGGATCTCACAATGATTATTTCATTGTTTACTCAGTTAAACGCATAGTTGCACCATGGGCTATCTCCACTGTGCCCACTGCCTAGACTAAACTCTGTTATTTAGCGTTATAAGCCCTTATGTTTACCGATTATTCACCGCGATTCCTTCATGACGGAAGTGTAATAATCTGTAAATAGATTATACATATGAAATAACTATGTTTATAAATGCTTAACTGCAGGATCAGTTGTCCAATATGTTATTAGTAATTTAAAGCAGGCTAACAGGCGAAGGAGAGGGTGATAGATTTAAATTGTTCTCGAGATTTTCTGTGTAATTTATTTTATTATAAAATAATGAGAGTCGTTAGTTAATATTGCTAGGTGCGGTATATTACGTAACTTCAGCACTGTTGCTTGTGTGTGTTTTCTTATAGCAAAGCCACATTGGGCTATCTGCTGGGCCAACCGAGGGTAATCGAACCCTTCATTTTGGCGTTGTAAATCCGTAGACTTACCGCTGTACTAGCAGGTGGCCAACACTATTTGCACTCACAAACAGAGTGTCAAACAATATTAGTAAAGTCGTTCACTGTTCTCTCACTTGGGCAAATAAAAATGTTTCTATATCATAAAATAATTACTTTTTTACATTGTATGAATGAGACATAACATAATTTTATATTTATCATATAATACATGAATATCACCATTAAGAGTATCCGTTACGTATATATATAACTCAAAATTAATTGTACTTGGCTTACACTTCTAGAAAGCTGGAAGCACAGTTCTAAAATTTTGTTTTATTTTATTTCTTTTCATATACTTCCAACCTTATCACGTCATGCGCCATTTGTGTAGTAGTTTTTATACGTAGAATTTTACGAATATACAAAGCAATTTACTAAAGGCTTTTTACGAAGTAATAATTCACTTATCAGTTTTAGTTTTCTATGATTAAATGAGTAATTATAAAGCACCAATACGAAACTAAATAAAATACACACGCGAGTGTTTAAAACAAATGTGTAAATTTAGGTTCTTTAACAGTTTAAAATGTTTGTTTGTTTTTGAATTTCGCACAAAGCTACTCGAGGGCTATCTGTGCTAGCCGTCCCTAATTTAGAGTGTAAGATTAAAGGGAAGGCAGCTAGTCATCACCACCTACCGCCAACTCTTGGGCTACTCTTTAACCAACGAATAATGGGATTGACCGTAACGTTATAACGCCCCCACGGCTGGGAGGGCGAGCATGTTTGGCGCGACGGAGATGCGAATCCGCTACCCTCAGATTACGAGGTCGCACGCCTTAACACGCTTGGCCATGCCGGGCCGTTTAAAATGTTATAAAACATTCAGTCTTTGCAGTAAAAATACTTAATTGAATAAAGTTTAACAGTTTTTATTTGCAAAATTTGCGTCTTTAATGGTTTTAAGAATGATAATTTTCAAAGAAAAATTGCTTCGGTTTAAACACACACACACATATACGAGGTCTGTTCAAAAAATACGTGGACTGTTTGAATTGAGCGGCTCCAGTTGGTTCCAGGAGAATCCGCTTGGTGTCGCTAGGTTCGCACAGATCAGCTTATTACGACGCCATTTCCCGATTGCAGATATCTTCATTTGTATATTAGCTACGCGGTTTTAAGTGAAGTGCGATTTTTTCGTTTGGCGGATTTCAGAATGAATGACCTGAAGGAGCAACGACTTGCTGTGAAATTTTGTGTTAAACTTGGAAAATCTACGACTGAAACTTTTCCTATGCTTAACACGGCTTACGGTGATGTTGCTATGAAGCGTACGGCATGTTTCAAGTGGCATGAACGTTTTAAGGATGGTCGACAGTCCATTGAAGATGATGAGCGTCCTGGACGTCCTTCCACGTCAACTGACGACCCACACGTCGACAAAATCAACACCCTGGTGCGGGCAAATCGACGTCTGACTGTCAGGGGAGCTTGCTGAAGAGTGTGGGATATCAGTTGGATCTTGTTACAAGATTTTGACCGAAAAATTGAAGATGCACCGCGTTGCTGCGAAATTTGTGCCTCAGAACTCGTGAGTTTTTGGCCAAATACTCGATCACTGTTCTTCCCCACCCCACGTACTCACCTGACCTTGCTCCTTGCGATTTTTTCTTGTTCCCCAAACTCAAAAGACCCTTGAAAGAAATAAGATTTGAGACAATTCCCGACATTAAGGCAAATGCGACGAAGGAGCTGGAGGACATTACAAAAGAAGCGTACCAGGACTGTTTCAACAAGTGGAAACACCGTTGGGATAAGTGTGTGCGTTGGGGAGGAGGGTACTTTGAAGGGGTCCCAGACCTGTAACTTCTATATAAAGTACATTTTGTTTTATGACGTCAGTCCGCGTATTTTTTTTGAACAACCCTCGTATATAGAAAAGCAGATAGTAAACTTTCACGTTTACTTTCAAATACATAGTGTTTACTGTCATTTATTTTAGCTTCATACAACATTTTAAAGACATTCATTACAATGGTAGCTTATTAAACAGATCCCATGCTAGATATTTATAGATTTTTTTTTCACAGTTAATTTGGTGGAAAAAGATATAAACTTTTTTCTAAGTTATCCTTTCTATGCTATTCATTGCAAAACTATATTATACTCTGTAGTCATAAATATTTATTATTCTTATTGTATGTTTGAGAATTGGACTATCTGTGATTACATGGGTATAACATATAGCAGAAAGTATATTAATAACATAAGTCGAGTAGCTGTTATTTAAAATAAATTTCAATATTAAAATATTTCCAAGAGGCTCCAAAGCTTTTAATTTTTAATAATCAGCAAATTTTCTTTTATCTTCTTAGATAATTAATGGTTTGGATAATAATTAGAACTTTCAGTTAAATGAATAAGGTTGTCGTGCAACCCTTTAACAATTAAAATGATTTAGATGGCACATTCAATACTTACGTCTATCTTTTTAAGTATCTCGCATTACATATCAAATCATATATATCTGTAATGAACGATGTTAATGTTGATTTTTCTAAAGGAAGTTCCAATGCTCACAAAATTCAGTTGAGTTTCGAAATACTCGTATTTCAAGTCCCTGTAATGTTTTGTAACAACAGGTAAACTATGTTCAAGAAACAAAAATGTTATTGTTAAATGACATGCCTTGCAATCTTCGGTTAGGGGCTTTCTACTGATCTCCAGAGTTTTACTATTATCTTTATCAACAGTTCATTTATTACACCATTATTAACAAATAATTCAATGGTCCCAATTTCTTAGGCTTAAAAAACGTGTACGTTCAAAATTTTGAACAGTGAAATTCTTACAAAATACATTATCTAAGTGATTCATTGATACTACGTCGAAAACGTGAACACCAGCTACCTCGTTATAGATTCTCGAATCATGGAATAAGGATTCAAGGAAAGATAAGTGAAACACGTTTCATGTAATAACCAACCAGGACAGGTTAAACGTGAATTTAATGCACATGTATGTCATGCACAACTGTGAAGCTCGCGTGTTTGATACACAGACATAATAGTTGTTGTTTTTAATCTTCTTATCAAGAGAAAACATCATATTTCAACTAAAAAATGATAAAAATATTGTTTTGTAAATTATATTTTAATAAATATGTCAACATCGTTTGTTAGGTATATTACCAATTGCCAACAATAAAATATCATTGCTTTGTGCTAAGATAAACGAATAAAATATTTCTTCTTCCAGTTTTTCTTCTAAACTTTAAACACTGTTACTCTGTTCATGTTAGAATCTCCGTCACATCAAACGTACTCGTCCTTTCAGCCATGGGAGCGTTATAATATGACGGTCAATCCCACTATTCGTTGGTAAAAGAGTAGCCCAAGAGTTGACGGTGGGTGGTGAGGACCAACCGCCTTCCCTCTATTCTTACACTGCTAAACTAGAAACGGCTAGCGCAGATAGCCCTTGTAAAGCTTTGCGCAAAATTCAAAACAAACAGACAAATTCTGGTTATCTATTGAAGCTTACAACCTTGCAAATTGAAATGTTTATTACCGAAATGTGAACTTCACATTATTGCTAAGTGTCCATACAAAGAATTAAATGTATGAAAACACTTGTTTGAATTTACGTCAGCATATATAGCACAATGAAATCATATTTATTAGCATAAAATTATAAATCAAAGGAAATAAATGTATAAATAAAGATAAAAATAATAGACAAATTTCATATATATACTTGTTCTTATATTCAAATTCTTACATTTTTTCGTTTGTTTTCTTCTTTGCAAATTCTTTTTATGTTAAGTTTTATTTCTCTTTCCATAAATTAAAAGATTAAAAAAAAACAAATATCTGCATAAACAATTTCGAGAAACATGACACTGTTGATGATAAATAAATTGAGGTATGTTTGCAAATAAAACAACACAGGATATAATGTTTCCTGTAAAATGTTTTAATAATAACTTGATGGATAACTTATGTAAATATGTTTTCATTGCCCTCATAAGTATTCTCTCTGATAATGAATAGATTTTGTGTATGAAATTATATCTTACAAAAATAAACGAATATTGTAATATTTCTTTATGATATATGACAATATATTATTTTGATGCATTTTACAAATATACAGTGGAAGTTACCTTTCTTCTTCTTTCTTTTGCTCTTCACCAGAAAGATCTAAAAATGAATTGATTTGAAAATATAAGAAAATGAAAAAGACCGCTGTTTAAGAGCTAATTCATTATAATAAAACATTGTATATTTTCTTAGAATTAACACACACTTACTTTATATAATGCCCAACTATTGTTGACATAAATGGGTTTAAATGCCTAAAAAACACAGACTTCAGAAACAATTGACTTGATGCCAACGAAGTTATGTCATACAATCATAAATAAACTTAATTTGTGGGCTATCACATCAGTTGATTAGGAAAAAACCATTATTTTCCAAAATTCTTTTTTCGCAATCATCTTGGTAATTAGATATTTGTTTGCCTTATAAATTTTGCGCAAAGCTAAACGAGGTCTATCTGTGCTAGCCGTCCCTAATTTAGCAGTGTAATACCAGTGAGGAAGCGTCTAGTCATCATCACCGATCGCCAACACTTGGGTTATTCTTTTACCAACGAAAAGTTGGATTGACCATCACGTATTAACGCCCTCACAGCTGAAAGGGTGAGCAATTTGGTGTGACGCGTATTCGATCTAGCGACTCTCAGATTACAAGTCGAGCGTTCTGACCACCTGGTCATACCGGATGAGCTCTATATCATTTATTCTTGTGTATGTGTGTGTATGCATTTTTTTAATGAGACAAGATAGCGAAAAACTACAAAGAAAATTAGTGGTTTCTCATATTACAAATAGAAATCACAGACAGACACGCATGCGCATGCGAATGCGCACGTACTACTTTGTCTGGGTGATCTCCATAGCTCCAGAGGAGTAAAACCTAGAAACTTGAAAGAAGTATTTCCTTATATTACAAATAAAAAAACACATCTAGACAGATATACACTCCTTTGCGAGCGCGCTCTTTCTTGTCAATGTATGCATGACCGCCGTCACACTAAACATGCTTGCCCTTTCAGCCGTAGGGACGTTATAATATGACGGTCAATCCCACCATTCGTTGGTAAAAGAGTAGCCAAAGAGTTGGCGGTGGGTGGCGATGCTTATTTGCCTTCACTCTAGTCTTGCACTGCTAAATTAGGGACGGCTAGCGCAGCTAGCTCTACAGTAGCTTTACGCGAAATCCAAACAAAACAAGCAAACTGCATGTTAGAGTCACAGAAATGTATTTTATATTTATTATTTCGTCACCTTGCAAGCGTAAAAACATGATATCAATAATCTAACTAATTAATTATTTAACTGGGTCTGCAATACTCCTAACTATTGAAACAAATGTCTGCGGGTATTTGTTTTCTATATATCTAGACACACAATTAACCACAACAATTAGACACACTGAAAGCTAAATTAATAAACTTTTCAACCACTCCAATAGCTCTCCGGGGCAAACAGTACATATATAACTACCTTATATTTACATCCAAAGATTTTATTACTTTGAAAACCTACTTTTGTTTATACTGCCTTGAATAATCTTCTGTTGGGGAGATTTTAATATTTAATTATAATTATTGTATTTTACAGCATACCATAGATTTAATATTCTATACTACAATTTCTTTTTATTTCTTACATACTAATCCGAATATTAAAATGACTGTAAAATTTGCACTTTCTTATGGATAATAATCCATTTGATATTATTATTCAATATCTCTGTATAGATTTCAGTACGAGATGAGAATGGTTTTTATAGGCTTGTAGATAACAGGGGGTGACTTATATACTTCTCAGAAACACAGGGGTTGATTTGCTGAAACAAAACTATTCGCATATTAGAGCTAAAATGTTTTAGCCTTTATGCTATCATATATGGCACTAAATGAAGTTATTCATGGCTTATGAAATGAAAATAGACACATATTTCACATAGAAATTTCCAGGAGAAAGCAAAACACTAGTTTTACTAAATTTATTCGGTTGCTTTAAATATAAACTTGAAATCTGATAGCTAAGATTTCTGTGTTCGTTAGAAATTTATTTTATAGAACAACTTAATAAATTATTGCAAAATACGCTTGTTTACAAGAATATTGAAACTCTATAGGAAGTGCTACGTGAAATGTGAATTTAAAATATCTTTTATCATAATGATTTCCTCTTTCTTTAGTGTAAATTATATGAAATATTTCAGAATTATTCGTTAACTATTTATGTAGTTTCTAAAGTTTATAAAAGAATGATCTTTCAAACACAGTATAAATAACTTTATGATTATTGCCATTCAACTGGCTTTCGAAATTTTTTAATATTCGACTCAGTAAAATTCAACAAAACACTCTCTTAAGATATTTAAGAAATAGTCTTAATTATTGTTTAAGATTCAGGGTTGAACATCTTACATCAAATTTAGTTCAGTTTATTTTCTTGATTGATATTCAGAAGTTAATAGGATAATTAAAAATATTCCAATTCGAAATAAAAAACGTAATTAGAATTAATTAATGCTTTTTTTTTTTTAAAGTGTAACATATAACTAATTGATTACTGCATCTAAAACTTTTACATCTTCATTAGGTTAACATATATGAATGCTCTAGAAATCATATATTCCTTGATATGATGGTGAATATCTATCATGTTTGATGATTATCTATGCCTGGGTGATCTTGAAGTCAGAAGATGTTATTCAAGAGTACGTAGAGCGTGCACAGATTACATCTGTTGCTGCAGTAAATTATAATGACAGCTGAAATCTGAATGTAAATGTGAACGTTTCTTCCTGCTATAATGTAAATTTTCTTCATTTTTTCCGAACTTTTCGAACAAAATATATTTTTATTGTAAGAATATGTTATATTAAATTTTCTCAATTTCATTTTTCAAGACACAACTACGTTTACGATATGCTAACAATAATCAATCAATAGTCCTGCAGCTTTGAGCTTTATTTCAAACAAACCAATCTTATAGTTCTAGCCTTAAGTTTGTTATATGTTCCTCTACAATTACTTTTTCAGAAACAACTGTAACTGCGTCCTTCAAAAAACAGATTAATCGATTCATGCCTGACGTCATACTGATTCCATACACCATAGTGTCCACATCCCTCAAAGACTCTTTCTTCCCTAGGGATATACGAGTTATTGGGGTCTATGGGTTGCAGTCGATGACCTCTTACAATGACTTTGCTTCTTTCATTACTTCGCCATGGTGTGTTTTCCTAATTTCTTACTGGTAACCATTAATTCTTTACTATAGAGTATTTTCTTAATTTGTGATGAAAGACCATAAACTACAAAATTATTATATTTGTATGTGTATATGTCTTACCCTTTTCCCTTCCGTTCCTCTTGAGTCGAAAAACGAATACAATTGTGATAACCATTATGACCAGACCAGCAAGTACACCAAACAAAATGCCCAAAACAGATTTCAAATGTGAAGTTGGAGAATTACCTGAAATATAAAACAACTATTTTAGTCAGGAATAAAAAATAAAGGCAAATCATACTATTTTCTATTTATACGTTTTAATAAACTAACTGCAGAATATATATTACTTATTTACTTGCTTCACCAAAATAAAAACAAAAACATAAGTTTATTCATTTCTATATAAAAATTAAAAATCAAACTATCAGTGATGTCCTTGGTATATTGATAGAACATTTCAAAAGAAGAAAACGTTTTTTGAAGGAATAAATACACTTCTATATAAAAATTTTGTTTTAACACTTTCTTTTTACAACCCATTTAGCGAGCTAGACTAAAATTGTTGAAATACACACTTTCTGTTTTAAACGTTGTGAGTTTGTGTTTATATATATATATATATATATATATATATATTTACGAAGTTTGTTGATTTACGTGATTGGTAAGGGAATCTTCTAACAACATTTTAATGTGAAACGTTTCCCATCTTCGTGCTTAAAGGCGAAGAGATTTAATTATATAACAGATACTTTTGTTTTTTCTGTTCTACTTTTTTAGCAAAAATTTCGACAGCAAAAGCAAGCATTTTGAGCTTGAGGATAACCAAAGTCTTATTCTGTACTTTTCTTGAAATTACTCAATAACCCACTTGTACAACAGAAGCTCTAAAGATTTACACTAATCGTTCTCAGCGGTGAAAAAAAGTGTACTTCATTGTTTATATACGTTTCTCCAGTCTACGTGACTCCTCGCCTTTTGTTCTTCTGAACCTTTATTTATCTCTGTTTATATATATGTGTGTGTGTATACCACAAACTAGTTGTATACAACAAACTAGTTAATATTAGCACAGTCTATCGGGAAACTATGCTAGATTTGTATGGTAATTTAAACATTAAAACATTTTTATTATAAATTACTCTGAATATATATGTAAAAATAAAGATAACATATATCTAAAGCCCTCGAGTTTTTTTACAGCAATTTACTGTAATGCTGTTCTTCATCCCGAATAACTTTGTAATGATATGACATAAAAACAAAAAAGCTACGAATAATTTTCTTTCTTGTGCGTGTGATTATGATTGTTAACCTAAACGTAATCCTTTATTATAATAAATCAATCTTACGGTGTAAAGGAAGCCAAGTTATCATCTTGTCGATGTATTCCCATCCCAAAAGAAAGAAACTAGTTATACAACGTACGGTATAGTTTTTATTTTGTGCAAGCTAACGTATCTTGCTTTAGTAATTATACCGTACTTTGAAAAAATTAGATTTCTATTTGAATATTAGATATTTCCTTCTGTCTATCACATATTACATACAATATTACCAAACATAACGTGATGAATGAATACTATAAAACTTTCAAAACCTTCTTCTCATTCTGATTACAATATGTATAAAATTTTCTTACGTGTACCACCATTTTTTATATTCAAATAATAATTCGTTCATGCATGTAGAAAAGAAATACAAAAACAGAACGCAATATTAATCCACTAACACCTCTTCACTGCTATTAATTAGTATGTTGTAAACATCTTTCTATCTTTATAGTAAATTCATATGATCGAAATGATACGATAATAACAATTAAACTAGGTACCAACATAAAGTTAGTTTTCAAGAAACGTTTCGTACTAAATTAATATTCTACTATGTATCAATGGACATATAGCTGAGGAAACTACGTATTCTAATTATAAGCGAAATAGCTTGAACCATATATATATTTAAATTAGATATACTCATTTTTAAATGCATAAATTTAGGTCTCAACTATGCATGGCACGAAGTCATATTAATGAGGTTTGATTAGAAAAAAAATTATTTAAGTGATTATTGCATCAATTATACAGGTTTGAATATCCTTTACCAACAAATAAAGGTATGAACTTTTATATTTTAACACTCTACGTGGTCGTAAATGGAAGTATTTCGACGAAGGGTTTCAGTCCCGCGACCTGCAGATTGCGTGTTAAGCTTCCTACACATCAAACCTATGGCCCGTGATGGCCAGGTGGGTTAAGGCGTGCGACTCGTAATCTGAGGATCGCGGGTTCGCGTCCCTGTCGCATTAAACATGCTCTCCTTTTCAGCCGTGAAGGCGTTATAATGTGACGTTCAATCCCTCTATTCGTTGGTAAAATAGTAGCCCAAGAGTTGGCGTTGGGTAGTGATGACTAGCTGCCTTCCTTCTAGTTTTACACTGGAAAATTAGGGACGGCTAGCGCAGATAGCCATTGAGTAGCTTTGCGCAAAATTCAAAAACAAACCATGAAACACATCAAACCATACTAGGTTGGAAAATTTATTACTAGTAGAGAGGACCTTTAAACGAATACTTTATAATATATGACATACACGTTATGGATATGTCGTATTGAGATAACCGAGTATTACAGAAAATGTTTGTCACCGACGAGCTTCCAATCAGTGTTTCATATTAATGCTATAACATCACTTTTACGCAAGTTCATTAGGTACACAAGGTTTTTGTTTTCTTTTACAATTGAACACTCAATAATCATACGTCAGAATTTAATATAACAATAAAAAAGAAGGAATATTTTATTTCATTAATTTAAAATTTATGCTTTTCATTGTAATAAATACAAAGAAATTACGTACAAACCATTCTACTTGGATTTCCTTTCAATTCAACAAAAACAATTGTCTTCAATTTATCGTCAAACAAAGTATAGCAAAACATTTCGCCTTGAGTTTATGTTTGTATATTTCGTCAGCTTATATATTCAGCATTAAATCAGTTTTCCGTTTGTATGTTTCCTCAGTCTACCTACTGAACACTGAATCATTATGTTTTGCACTGAAAAATAGCCGAATATAAATTTATGATCGCTATTAGTTTAATGTAAAGTAAAGTTTAATGGATGTGATCTGTTGTTGAAAGACCCGCAAAACAATCTCAACCATGTGAGATATACACGACTTAAAAGTCGCAATCATTTAGTCACGTGTTGGAAAATCTTCTATCTTGTACTATTAACCATTAACAATTATATATTAACCATTTACTTCTTTTTTGTTTGAAAAAGACTCTCTCTACTTGTTTTTTTAATGCAGTGTTTTAACAGGCGTGAAATTCGCACAAAGCCACACGAGATCTACGTATGTGCGCCAGACGTCCTTAATTTAGCAGCGCAAGACTAGAGGGAAGGCAGCTAGTCAGCACCACTCCTCGACAACTCTTGGGCTACTCATTTACCAACGAATAGTGGGATTGACCGTCACATTATAACGTCCTCTTTGCTGAAAGGGCGAGCATGTTTGGTGTGACGGGGAATCGAATCCCCGACCCTCAGACGACGAGTCGAGTCCCTTAACCACCTCACCATGCCAGGCCAATAGATGTGGGAATGTTGTATTTATAATCAGTTCTAATTACAATGAGGTTCCAATTGTAATACTTAATGTTTATCTATTATTGGCTGTTAACACTATGTGACACAAATTTTGTTCCTGGATAGTATGTGTTATTTTTTAATTGCTTATGTTGTAAAAGTACAGAGAATAGATATTTATTCCTTTCAAACTTTGCTTTAGTGACCTGGATAATGAAATTTAGAATTTAACCTACTTTCCATGTAAAAACGGGCAAATTTGCACATTTTCATTTATACAATGTCTAAATAAACAACGTATGAATCAAGATTTACGTCTATTTATACTAAAGTTATACAAAAATGTTTAGAAGTGAGTAGTTTTTTCTAGATTTGCGACTGTAATGTAAATCACTTTTACGTATCACACCCCAAATATAGTCAGTCTCCAATCATGTTTTCGTTATACGATCCTTGATAGCAGCGTTCAAAGTCCAGTATATTTGGTGGAAGAGCTCGCTTTGCTCCTATGAGTATGCTCCCATGTTCTCCTTGAATTTATCAAGATGAGCGTTTCAGGGACATCCTGCAGCCCATATTGCCGTAGTTCTTCAATGGAGACTCAACCAGTTCCACATAATTTTCGGACTTGTAATTGCCCAAGAAGCCTCACACTACTGCGACAAAGCTGCTCCAAACTTTTTTCCTCTCTACTGAGTTTCTTGGAGAATTCTGTGCACTTCAGGATCTTCTTTATTTCTGGTCCAACGAAGACAATAGCTTTGATCTTTGCTTCAGACAGCTTAGAGAAGAAGTCTCAAAGGTACTTGAACGCTGCAGATTCCTTATCAAGAGTTGTGACAAATAGTTTCATAAGACCCAATTTTATGTGCAATGATGGGAACAACACTTTCTGGAGGTCTATTAGTAGCTCATACTTGACAATGTGCCTCCCCACAGAGAACTCGGTCCGTTGTGGCCAGTACATCCTGTTGTAGTGCGCTGAGTTGTCCCTGCTTTCCCAAAGGGAAAGATAACAGGGAAACATAGTAAAGCATCCTTCGAGACTTATCAGAAATGCCACCATTGTGAAGTCTCGATAACCTCCCAACCATACTCATCATATTACAAGGCTTCTATCAAGGTCTTGATGCTGTTGTATTCCTCTTTGAGGTCCACTAGGGGAAGAGACGGACACCTATTTCCGTTATGAAGTACCATAGATTTGAGGCTTCTTGGTGAGTTATCAATGAAGAGGTACCACTCGTTCGGGTTACAGGCAATTCCAATTGCCTCGCACAGACCGTATACATTGTGGCAAAAACAGAGCCCATCTTGAGAGTGAAGAAGCTTGAAAAATGTCGGTAACGCTTCCTCTGACAGGCGAATTGCACACTTTCATCTTACAAATCTCACTCCTTGAGACTAGATGTCAAAAGCTTGGCATTCGACTTGTTTAGACCAAGATCTCAGATCAACTCATTGAGGTCTCTTTGGTTAGGGTAGTATGGGTTTCTCTCATCAGCTGCACCTCTGAAATTGTAATCTGGATCTTCAACGTCTACCTCCTCTTCTTATTTGCTGCTCTCTTCTGAGGATGACTGCTTTCTATCTGGCTGGATACAAGGAGCTCAAGGAAGTGTGGCACTGGTGTGATAGATGATGGAAGGTAGCGTGATACGTGATAGCAGATGCATTTTTGCCAGCCCGATGTTTGGGAGGGTCCTCCATGCAAATATAGCAATTGCTTGAGTAATCAGTGGGCTTACTCCAAATTCTTGGAATAGCTAACTTCATGGCTCTCTTTTCCATTCTGTACCATCCTTTAAAAAATCAGAATAAAATTGTTATTATGAAAAATAAATTTATTTCATCCACAACTAATGTGTAAGAGGTTCATGCAAAATATTTTATATGTGATATTTTTTTCAATACTATTGGAAATGACAAAAAACATTAAAAATATTTAAATTTTGAATTGTCTAAAATGTGTAAATATAAAATATTCAAGGAAGCAAATAACTGTCCATCTTACCTTAATGCCAAAATATGCTTCACATATTTTAACAGATGTTGTTACAGAGTACTTTCTCGCTCTTGTCTTGATAAATTCGCCAGATACATGACACTTAGGCGGCTAGAACCAAACTGAAGCGGTGAGTGGTGAGCTCCTGTATATATATAACTATGGAAAATTCTAGAAAATTCTAAAACATTTTTGAAAAATTGTGTGAGTTCTACAACATTATAGAAAGTTCTTGAAAATTCTTGTATGTTCGAGAAAATTCTCTATCAACTACTCAGCACTGAATGTTCTGGAAAATGAGTAAATTTGAAAATTTAACTACCCAAGTCACAAAAACAAAGTTTGAATAGAAAAATAGGTCTTTTGCATTTACTTTAGGCTTAAGCAACTGGGAAATAACACTATCTGCTCAGGAACAAGAAAAAGTGAACATTTTGTTACACAGTGTAATTCTTGCTTTCCACCTGTGCTGAAATTTTTTAAAGGAACATCTAATTTCTATTAGAAACTTAACTATAAGGGATAATAATAGCATTGTTTACACTGAAATTAACATATTTTTTCTTAATTTGATTCTAATTATTAATAATACTTACAGCAGTGGATACTCACTTTTAAACTATGCCACCTCAGTTGAATTGGTGAACACCATTCTTTTGAATTTTTAGTCATTATATAATAAAAATGAAGCAGAAGAGAGAAGAACAAAACATTTATACTTTTTACTATGACATTTACATACAATTCCAGAACTTGTGACTCAGTCAATACGAAGACATTGTTATAAAAAGAAACACTGTATTATATCGTAATACTATGATGAACAAATGAAGAGATATTTAAAATACCACTTCGATAAACCATCTGAGCCATTCTTACAAAGGCAGTGCTATCGCTTGCTTGACATTCAGGACGATAGAAATTTCTGTAGTATTCAAACCATTTTTTATATTATTTATAATATATATAAATGTCGTGTATTCTATAAGTGTATACTTGTTCTTATTGAATTTCTGAACAAGATACCGCATCCATGCCGAAAGAGTTAATATACATTTTTAATTAAACCAACTTTTCTGTATGTATTATATTTTTAATGGGACTTGTCAAGGGTATAAACACAGATACGTATATATAAGAAAGTAAAAAATATCCGTGTATTTTTTTAAATTTCTTTTTACGTTAATAAGAAGATATAAATATATATATATATAAATATACAAAACACAGATATATGTTCGTATAGGCAATTATCTATGTCCTTTAATCAGAGTTCTAAAATTTAAAAACAAATATTCGTGAACCGGCTAAAAGAGTTACGATTGTTTGTTTAGTATTTTTTAATTTCGCGTAAACCTATACAACAGCTCTCTGCGCTAGCCATCCCTAATTTAGCAGTGTAAGACTAGAGGGAAGGCAGCTCGTCATCACCATCCGCTGCTAACTCTTAAGTTACTCTTTTATTAGTGATTAGTGGGATTGACGGTAAATTATAATACCCCACTGCTGAAAGGGCGAGCGTTTTTGGTACGACAGGAACTCAAACCCGCAACTCTCAAATTAGAAGTCGAGCACCTTAACCATCTGTCCATGATAAGTCGAGTGTTACGAAGATAAGTATTCATTTATAAAGAAAATTACTATGCATTTACTAAAATATTTTGAGTGACTCATCTGTACCAATTTATCATGTAATTTTGCAGTGCTGCCTATAAAATGGTGCTGAGTTAAAGCAACTAGCTTATATAAGTTAATTTATAAATAACGATGGTCAAAACTGGAAACACAAAATAATAGTATCCTTACATTAGTGATAAAGTCTATTAGGAAAAAAATTCGTATAGTATTCAAATTAGTCAGTAAAGAAGAAAATCACGTTTTTTCATTAAAAGAAGAAACTTAATTTTGACATATGATCAAATATACATATTTGTATATTATGAAATGTGAGAAAGTACTGCTCGCATAAGCCAAGAGGCTAATGATCACAAAGTAGGTTAAATCAACTTACCAAACTGTCGTTCTGCGAAAAAACTTGTTTGAACTTTCATCTCCACGACAGAACTTCTCCCTTTCTCATTAATGGCGTACACCATCAAAACCAAAGATGTTCCAGGAGTCAGGTTAGTTACGTCAAAAACTGGTATGCTGTGTCTTGTTACGTTCATTTTGAGGTGTTTCCGATTTACATCGTAAACCTCCATCTGAAAGTGTTGTGTGAGACCCCCATCGTAACCTGGCTTACATTCAACCAGAAGAAAACCTCTGGTATCATTCGTCAAAGTGCAGTTAATTACCGGGTCAGGAGGGCCTGTAAAGCAATCAATAAAGTTTCAAGCTATTAATATCTATATTCAAAATCATACTGATGTTATTGTTTCAAACTATATAGCGCACATTTCGGAGAAACTCGAAGTTCACTAATATTATTTAGAATGCCTTGTAAATTTAACAAAAAATTCAAACCTATGCTAAAACATCAGCGGTTTATTAAATAGCTGTATATGATGAATGATGAATAAAAGTAAATGTATTTTTATTCAGATCATAATTGTTAGGTTCAAGCTGAGATCTTTCTGGAGTATTGTCCATATAAAGGCATTAATATAGTGTAGGAACTTTAGGAACCTCGATATGAGATTTCTCTATGTTTTCTAATTTGAGAATAAAACTTACGGTGCAAACATTATTGTATTGTTTACATAGTAGACTTTCTATAATCTGTGCGCTAGTTACTGTTTAATAAACTTGATTCTAACAATATGTATAATTCAATCTCAGGTTTCATCCCGACTTCTGAAGTGTAGGTAATATGAATTTTTATTGATACATTCAAACATATTAATTGTATCTCATATTTCCTTAAAACTTCAAAACATATTTCGAACTTAATCTAGCTACCTCTTCCGGTATAGGAATCATATGAGGTTCAATTTTTAGAGTACAAAGAGAGAACAGTGTAATTACTGATAAAGTTAGTTTGTTTCGCTATAATTTTAAAATTAAATTTTAATTGTTTGGCTTGTTATTTATTTGATTTTATGAAAACTAAGTGATTAAAAAACAAAAAAGGAATTTGTAGACACATTACTATTGATAACCACACTTCTTATAATTACATTTATTAAGTACATAACACGAGTTATCCTAACACTATAATTTCAGTCCGAGAATCGCGGGTTCCATTCCCCGTCACACCAAACATGTTCGCCCTTTCAGCCGTGGGGGCGTTATAATGTGACGGTCAATCCCACTATTCGCTGGTAAAAGAGTAACCCAAGAATTGGCGGTGGGTGGTGATGACTAGCTGCCTTCCCTGTAGTCTTACACTGCTAAATTAGGGACAGCTAGCGCAGATTGTCCTCGTGTAGCTATGCACGAAATCCAAAAACAAACAAGCAAAGAAACAAACACGATAATTTCAGGTTTCATCCAAAACACTGAACCATTATTGTTTTTGTTAAAGGGTAAATTACTAAATTATAATTGGAATAAAATATAATAGAAACATCCCTGTTTGGTGATTTCTTTTAAATGAAGCTAGATTATTCCAGTTTAGAATAAGAGTTATTTGTATTTTGTATGTATGATAAATCTACTAAGCCTATCTGCCATCGTCCCTGACTCTGAGCTTCTGACAAGAGAGAAGGCATCAAATCAACAATGCCTTACTACACGATATTTACGCTATGGAAGTGACGTTATTCTTATGAAATACTGGTATTTTTAAGCGCGGAGATATTTTGCGATACAATGGACGATTTGAATCCAGCTAGTCAGATCCAAAATCCACAGCTCTACTACAAGACTAACCATCACACAGTACATTCATATATAGAGTCGTGTGGAACAAAGTTTTATTAGTTACTGCCAGAAAGGTAAATTATACCAGGTATTTCACCTATGTTCCCCTCGGTGGACTCAGCAGATAGCCCGATGTGGCTTTCCTATGAGAAAACACACATACATATGTTTTTAAAAAAGGTCCAATTACTTGAGCGAACGTGGGCTTTAAATTCTTTAATTTATATCACAAAAGTCCAAATTGATCTATCAGAGCTTAACTCTGTTTTACTGATAACCTAATAACTAAGTTAACTTCTTTACACAAACTAATTCATTTATGCCAGAATGATAAAGTTAAGTTGTGTAACTACAATCACGATATAAAAACTAACAGTAATTGGTTTGCGCAGAGCGTAGTTAAAGTCGCAGTATACGTTGAACGTGGTGTATAATTTTCCTATTAAACAGCCTTTATAAATCAAACCAAAAACCTCTTAATCATATAAAAAATAGGACTGTGTATCTAAGTTAAACAATTGTCATACAAAATATTCTAGAAGTATTCACGAGAAAAACAAATATGTTGTAAATCGTAAAGTCTATATTTAAAATCAAAGAAAAAATAATATTCTTTTGTTTTTGTAGAGGAGGTAATTAAATTGTAAGATATATGGCATCACTGCCTTTAAACAAAAAAACAACTTTGGTCGTACGTATGTTTAATATAATGTGCTACAAATGTTATTTAAATTCGTACATAAAGAACAGTAGTCTGAACTTTGATTTCAAAGTTTGACTAAATTATAATCCGCCATACTTTCCACCAAATAGCTACATAAATTCATATATATACGAATGTAGCAGGAAACTAGAACAGATCTGTCTGATTGCAAGCAGTTTTATTAGTTTTTTAATTAGCACTTCAATTATTTTGTGAAGTTGTATCTTGAATAGTATGTTTGAACATTGATAAAACGTATAAACAGACTATATTTTGTTGTTCAATGAGTGAATAAGACATTAATGATAGGTGTTATTACATCACAAAAGATAAAATATGTAAATATGAAATTGATTTTATAAAATAGAAATTTGTTATCTAATGACGAATATTCTACTTTCATTTTTCTTTTGTGTGTCAACTATAAAGTAAATAACAAATTTTATAAAATAAACCAGGCTGAAACCTGGTCACCAAGTGGTAGAATGCGAGTTTGTTTGTTTTTTGAATATCACGTACAGCTACACGAGGGCTATCGGCGCTAGCCAGACCTAATTTAGCTAAAATTAAAAGCAGCGGATCCTCACCGCTAATTCTTAGGCTATATTTTTGTCAACAAACAGTGAGATTGACCCTTACATTATAACGTACCCACGACTGAGAAAGGGAGCATATTTGGCGTAATGGGGATTCGAACTTGCGACCCCTAGATTACAAGTCGAGCGCACTAACCACCTTGTTATGTCACTGTTAGAAATATTGAGTGAATACCTCCTATCCATAAACAGGAAAGATAAGTTCAAGTTTCATTAGGTTTGACGTACATATGTTACCCGTTATTGAAAAACGTAATAGTATAAAATAGTAAAATGAAAATGTCAGTGTTTAACGTATTTTAATGTTTAATGAATCATTAGAATTACTATGACATACATGAATGTTTTAATACCATTGTTGTATTAGTGATAACTCACATCAACAATGTTCAGAGTAATTTCAACTCATGACGTATGAACTCCGTGGATATTATACGCTCTCATGCAGACAACACAAAGTAAAACTAGATTGCTATAAATGAATTATAATTTATCATACGAGCGAGATTGATGGTAACGTACAATTATTATGATTGTAACTTTATTTATGTGTAATTCTTAGGTAACCCATAACGCTTTAGTTTATTTATAATATTAAAGATACATCATTAGTGTATTCGTAATGAGATAATAATAAGTCTTAGCTCTCTGTTCCGACTCTATTGAAGGTATAAAAAAGCAAGTGTCTCAGTCAGATTTCTATTTTTGTTTTCTTTAGACATTAAGAGCATGAAACAGTCCTGTAATTATAAAAACGTTTAAAATATGTTCTGACTATTTTGACCAAAAATGTAATTCTAGAAGGCAATAAGTGTAGGCATGGTAAGTTTGTTTCTAATTAAGTACAAGGTAATGGGCTATCTGTGCTCTACCCATCAGGGGTATCGAAGCCTACTTTCTCGTGTTAGTGCGCAGACATATCGGTGTGCCACTAGGGTGACGTATGCACAGAATGGAACGAGAGGACTACACTTAAGGTGAAAATGCACACCTAATAAAAATATTTTACAACAGTGTTCATGAGGAAAACCTGAGTAATACAAGTGTCTAAGATAGATCACTCATGAACAGGATAAATCCAAGAATAATATGTACAATAAAAAATAATTACTGAAGATCAGTGAAACTATAAAAAAGATAATTTTTGATTTGGCATAATTACAAGTACAAGGTACTAAAACCGCAAGCAGTTAAATATATAAACTTGCTGTTCAAGGCCTTGAAAGAAACTAGAAATCGGTATAGTTAGAGAAAGAATAATAATATCTAAAGTTATTAATATCAGAAACTTAAACAGAAAAATATGAATATGATGAAATGTTGAAATGGTTGTTTAAAAATGAAACATTTATTTAGTCGGCAGGTTGAACAAGAAATTCGATTAATGATAATGTTTTTTATTTAGTAATAAATAAAATAAAATAAGAGTTCATACAATTTCACAGACCTATAAAAATAAGAAAATCGCATAAAGCTATGTACAACATATGTATAAAGAACATTAAACAATTTGTTTAAATGTGTTTATATTGTTACTCATCAAAATAAAGCAAAAAGTTGGCCCGGTATGGCCAAATGGTTCGAGTTCTCAACTCGTAATCTGTGGGTCTCGGGTTCAAATTCCCATCACACAAAATATGGTCGCCTTTTCAGCCGTGGACGCGTTATAATGGTACAGTCAATTCCACTATTCGTTGGTAAAAGAGTAGCCCAAGAGTTCGCGGTGGGTGTTGATGACTAGCTGCCTACTCTCTAGCCTTATACTGCTTAATTAGGAACGGCTAGCTCAAATAGCCCTCGTGTAGCTTTGGGCGAAACTCAGAAACAGAAACAAACAAAGCAAAAAGTTAACATTTCTGTGTTATTATATGACGGTTTGAACACCCATAGTTTAGCCTAGAACATAAACGAGATTTCAGTCCCTTTATATTAGAAATAGAATGGAATAAAAAGGGTTGTAAGTCACACAGTTTTTTGGATTTTTATTTCTTCTGTACATTTTAGTATATACACGATACCTCTGGTTAAGAAGATGTTGTTTTCTTAGTTGAAAACTACTCAATGAGCTATCTGCACTCTGTTCATTGTGGGAAACCAAACCAAACCCCAGATTTTAGTGTTACAAGTCCTTAAACTTACTTTTGTCTTCTCGGAGGAACTTTTGCTTAGGAACTGGCGTGACAAAAAAAGGCTGAATGTGATGACTATGCCATAGGATGATATCTGGACGTACTTGTATGGCCTTAATATAAACTAGCTTGTGTGTTGAAGCTTTTCTAGTTCACTAGATATTTCAATTTAATGAATTAGGGAGGCTAATTCTGTGAATCACATCACCACCCATGTACGGACATACAGTAGAAAACAAACAAACACAATTATGATTGGTTTAAAACCATTTGTGCAATATTAAAAATAACTGAATTTGCCCTACCCCGAGAGGCGTCTGAAATGACTATGTTCATGGTGACATTGAGTTCAAGGGGTTAGTAGTACCACTAAGTCCAAAAAAAATCACCTAAACTCTGGGACAGGAGTAAGATCTCTCACATGTGAATCAGAATCAAAGTATTGGCTGATCAATAATACTAACGAATAATTTATAACTACCGAAACATCAATATGGCCAATAGTAACATGAAAATATGGGAAACGTTAAAATAACTTGAAACTGATATTACTTATTGAGGGAAAAGAAAAATCAAATTAGATAATTTTAGATACAAATTTCAAAGGTGTTTTTTTTATAAATTGTTATCGATGACTATGGACATTTTATTTTTTTTATTTCTTCCTCATCGGATGTGTCATTTTCAAAGATTAAAATCAACATTAATATTTATATATGTTCACAGTGATGACTGTTTCAAAGTAGTTCGCATCATTTTGATCCATACTCTTAAAAGAGCTTATGATAAAATGCAAAATAGAATTCAACAGTCTATAATTTCTTCATTGGCTTTCGTAAGTTTATTTTTTTATTTAAATTATTTGCTTCAACATGTACAACATCTGTGAGACATATGTGAGCTAGAATCATGGAAAAAAATTCTGTGAACAAATTTCGTAGACCAAATACAAGATTTGTATTTATCGAATGAAAATATACCCACTAGTGTTTTAAACCAAATATGATCACTTACAACCAGATGAAAACTATTATGAGCTATTTTCATTAAGGCTCAGCAAGGCCAGATGATTAAGGCGCTCGACTCGTAATCTGAGGGTTAGAAGTTTGAATCTTCTTCTCCAAACATGCTCGCCCGTTCAGCCGTGAGGATATTATAATGTCATGGCCAATTACACTATTCGTTGGTAAAAGAGTAGCCAAAGAGTTGGCGGTAAGAGGTCCAGACTAGCTGCCTTCCCTCTAGTCTTACACTGCCAAATTAGGGACGACTAGCCCTTGTGTAGCTTCACGCGAAATTCAAACAATTTTCGTTACATGCTTCTTTTTTTGTCATACTAAGTACTTATACATAAATATCATGCAAGTCATTAAATAATAACCACAGTAGATATCAGTACAGAAATGTAAAATAAAACAGTAATTTTTTAAAAGATTATTCCTGATCATAACATCAAATAAACCTAACTGCAATAAGAAACTAAAACAAAACTATATATTTCTTAATGGAATCTGCAATAATAAATTTCTTTATTTGTTTTGAATTTTGCTCAAAACTGCCCGAGAGCTACCTGCGCTAGCAGTCTCTAAATTTGAAGATATAAGGGGAAAGAAGCTAGTCAACACCACCCCATCACCATTTCAATAAAAAGTAGTAAGAGTGACCGTCATTTTACAACACCCCCATTGCTAAAAGGGTAAGTATATTGGAGGACGATATATTAATACGTGACCTCCAAATTGTAAATTGAGTTTCCTATCCACTGAAATATTAAGCAGGAAAGAAGAACTCCAGATATCCATACGGAATACCAGATATCTGAAAA
Organism: Tachypleus tridentatus; assembly: GCF_004210375.1. Taxonomy (NCBI): domain Eukaryota; kingdom Metazoa; phylum Arthropoda; class Merostomata; order Xiphosura; family Limulidae; genus Tachypleus; species Tachypleus tridentatus. The sequence goes on from NC_134828.1 coordinate 98,757,877, forward strand.
CAAATTTTAAAGACAAAATGAAGCTACAGAGTTCCTTTAGATGAATGATTAATTTCAAAAGTAGTATTTGACGTTATACTTTTCGAAAGACCTTGTCAACGATTGGCTGTATCAGTTAAACGTGAAGTGCTTTTCGATCCAGAATAAATCAGCACCCTCTCTATTTTGTTTCAGGAATTTTTTTTAAAATCATGCTTCTTTATTACAAGATGATTTATTTCGAGCGGCAGATATCATGATATTTAAAAAAATACATATCAACACAACCCCTTTTACTACATTTTGGTGATATATATAAGAGTTCGTCCATACATTTCCACGATAACTTTTGATACAGCAAATGTACCTTCACAAAATTTGGTAGAATATTAGTATAGATTACACGTATATTGTACAAAAAATCAGATTTTTAGTGTAATACTTTTACTAAAGATCCGTTTGTGAAAATAGAGTCTGTTTTGTTACATTGCAATAAACAGCACTGCTATACTTCATCCGGAATAACTTTGTAATGATACGACATGTAAAAACAAAAGAGCTACGAATAATTTTCTTTCTTGTGCGTGTGATTATGATTGTTAACCTAAACGTAATCCTTTATTATAATAAATCAATCTTACGGTGTAAAGGAAGCCAAGTTATCATCTTGTCGATGTATTCCCATCCCAAAAGAAAGAAACTAGTTATACAACGTACGGTATAGTTTTTATTTTGTGCAAGCTAACGTATCTTGCTTTAGTAATTATACCGTACTTTGAAAAAATTAGATTTCTATTTGAATATTAGATATTTCCTTCTGTCTATCACATATTACATACAATATTACCAAACATAACGTGATGAATGAATACTATAAAACTTTCAAAACCTTCTTCTCATTTTGATTACAATATGTATAAAATTTTCTTACGTGTACCACCATTTTTTATATTCAAATAATAATTCGTTCATGCATGTACAAAAGAAATACAAAAACAGAACGCAATATTAATCCACTAACACCTCTTCACTGCTATTAATTAGTATGTTGTAAACATCTTTCTATCCTTACAGCTAATTCATATGATCGAAATGATACAATAGCAACAACAATAAAGATTGGTTCTAATATAAACAACAATTACAAAAAGGTCGTCGACTCAAAGTCAACTTTGAAGAACGTTTTCAAAGTAAATTAATAATCTACTATGTATCAATGAGTTTACAGCTGAAGAAACTGTGTGTTCTAATTATAAGCGAAATAGCTTGAATCATATATATATATTTAAATTAGGTGTGCTCATTATTAGATGTATAAATTTAGGTCTCATCTACGCATGACTCGCCTTCATCAGAAGTCATATTAATGAGATTTGACTAGAATCGAAATTATTTAAATGATTATGGCATCATTTAGACAGTTAAACTGTATGAACTGTTTTAATGTAATGTTCAGTATATATGGTACACGTAACAGTAAAAGATATGATAATTATCTACGTTTCCTTTCGTAGTTACAAGTAAATGTTGTATTCACTTACCATATACATAACTTTCTGTTTGAATTGCGTTAATAAAATAACAAGTTTGATAGTAACTTTAAGATAATTAGAAAATATTAAATTGTTTGTTTATTGAATTTTTACTCTTAACTACTCGAGGATTATATGATTAGTCGTCCCTTATACTGAAATGATAGACTATATTATAGCAAAGGGAGCTAGTCAACACGATCTACTACCAAATGTTTGAATATCCTTTACCGACAAATAATGGTATTGACTCTCATATCTTAACACTTCGCATGGCCGTAAATCCATCTCACGACCTGCAGATTGTGGTTCAAGCTTCTTGTACATCAAACCATACTGGGTTCAAAAATTTAAATACTAACGTAGAGGACCTTCAAACGAATACTTTATAATATATGACATACAAGTCTGAAATATGCGCAAATTCTATGTATCTTAGTACCTAATTATTTATTTTTACTTTTTTAAATTCATTTCTTTGATAAGTTATATAAGTGTATTTAAATGTTCTGAATCATATCATATCATTAAAACTTTCAGTTTACTCTATGTGTTTCTCAATTAATATTGTGTGACAAGAACATATTATTGTAGATTTTTTTCAATGTGTACAGAAAACATCATTCTCATTATGTATAGAATTACAATGTGTTATTTAGAAAAGATGAAATTAAAATATATGTCCTACATCATGTCTGACAATTATATATATATATGGTCTCCAAGTTATGGATGTGTCGTGTGCAGATAACCGAATATTACATTACGTAACTTGTATATATATTACTAAAGTAGTATTTGACATTATAATTTTCGTAAGATATAGTCACTGATTTGCAGTATCAATTAAAGTCGTAGCTATTCCAGAACCGGAGGAAATCAGTTCCCTCTGTATTTTGTATTAGTTGCACTAAGGAATGGAATTTTAAAAATATTCTGCTTATTAATTACCAGATGATTTAAAAGATAAATATTTACACCAATTGTGCAATTATTTAACTTCTTTTAGTAACATTTAACCAAACTACCGGTTTTTTAAAACCTGTTTAAATTTCCAAAGATAAAAATCTGTGAAATGTACGTTTTGATTAAAATCGTTTGAAATAATAAAATATTAAATGAAACACTCGCAATTCACAGCTTCATCAACACACATTGTTCAACTATTTTATAAGTCGTATAGTGATAAAGCCAAATTTTATGTATAGAAAAAAGAAATTTCCAAACAATATACTGTGCAATAGTTGTAACTTTTGCACGAAAGTGGATCGTAAATTTGCTGGCAGTTAAATAACAGAGACAAAGAAAGGTCTCAAAAACATAGCATGAAAACAGTATAGAAAGTAATAATACATATTTATATATAACATATTATATTTATAGTATAAGTGTTATTTCTATAGGCAGGTAAAACCAGGTTTTTCTTTGTTTCAGTTTAGTGTTATTCAAATGACTGTGCAAGCAATATAACGTTGAAAATATATAGTGTGGTAGACAGAACTAATATCCCTACTTCACGTGATCTTGAGAACATATATAACATGTGGTAACTTATGAATACATAATTGTGTTTCTGTAGTTCAGTGAAATTAGAGAGTTAAAAAGAAACAAAATCACTTTTCTGTACCTGATGAAATTACTATGAATAAGTAAATTGATTTTCACAATTCAATAAAAGTAGTTTTTGAGAAAATTAATCACCTGTCTTCTGCACAATTTGTGACCAGTTGCGAATTATTAAAATAACAAACACTTTCAACAAGTTATTTTACCATTTTATACAGTTTTCACTAAACAAGTAAACCTAATTAATTGGAGTTAGTTAATGCAAAACAACAATTTTCGCAAAATTATTGATATGTTTGTTATCAGTACTATTTGCTCATCAGTATAGAACACTGTGTTATAAACAAGTTTTTTAACAGTTTTAATAAACCTCAACTATCGGAGTTAGCTCCCCCCCTCTTCGGTGGCTCAGAGATAAACTGGGTTTTGATAACAAGATTTGAGCACAACAACAACGAAATTGTAGGAGTTTAATGACTTTTTTAGTCCATAGGGTATTCATTATTTAATGTAAAACGATAAAAACACTATGACCCGAGCGCTTCGACATGTGAACTTTTTTTTTTCAGAAGTAAACTTGGAATGTTTAGTTTACCACCTAACACTTCTTGAACCTAAACTTTTTTTCACACATCATTATATAATGTATACTCTTTGAACAGATCATTTATAAATAACATTGATTCATCAAATATTTTAGAATTTCCACATCTCAAATTTGTCATATTACTGGTATCCTGTACTGATTCGAGTATCTAGTTGCACTGTTTTTTACCCGTCAATATCACATTTGTTTCAGTCTTTTTTTTGCATTTTGGTAATAAATACTCAAACTTTTGCTGCGATGTTCTTTGGACTTTGTTCAAAAAATGACTTTAAATAATATTGTCAAATGAATAAAAGGAAGGCTGTTAATAAGTATTACAATTACACATGTAAACTGTTTCCAGTCTTTCGTTATTACTGGTTTGCTACTTAAACAAACCTTAATGGGTATTAATAATTAAGCAGAACGTTACCTAAACAAACCTCAATGGGTACTAATAATTAAGCAGAACGTTACTTAAACAAACCTTAATGAGTATTAATAATTAAGCAGAACGTTACTTAAACAAACCTTAATGAGTATTAATAATTAAGCAGAACATTACTTAAACAAACCTTAATGGGTATTAATAATTAAGCAGAACGTATTTTGGATACAAAGTTATTTTGTTCACAACTTAATTTCTGTTTTGTTTTATTCTACTGGGTTTCTTACAATTACCTCTCTGGCATTGCATTGAGTTTATTTGTTTTCGAATGTGTCTTTATAGCAGTTTAAAGGGGATTGTATAAGTTATAAGAAAACTATTTTTGTATATATATATATATGTAAACCATCAGGTCATGTAATAACCAAATCAACATAAAGTTGAAGAACAACATTCTGACATTCTTGGTTTTTTGTAGTTAGTGTGATGTCCCTAATATTTATTACCTTTTGAAGAGATATATAGCAATCCTTTCTGACACAAAATATGCAAATACTCAGATTGTGAAGGTGCAAACTGATCAAGCATCTATAGTTTACACGAAATTAATATCACCTGCACTTAATAGCATTGGAGAACAAAGACATATGGATTAGTTTGGAGGTTCATGACCATCAAGAAAGAAACTTGCAACAAGTCGTAGCCCAGATATGGTAAACAAAATGTAACGAATTGTACGAGTCGAGAATATAGCAACACAAAGGTCAATGACAAACATTACGTAATTACGTTTCCAATCAACAGCACACAACACAGTTAGGAAAGAGCTCCATTTGGAAAAGTCATAAATGTCACATATGTATAAGTTGCTTACACCACATATGAATACAACCGTCGTACACCTGAAGCAATTAGAGTAGTAAACGGTATTCTTAGTGTTTCATACAAAAAAATACCAGTCATCAAGTGCAGAACCTATGACTTTATGTGTGATCAAACAGTTGGGACGAGTGTTAGTAGATTGTCGTTCTCATACACGTAATGGATTATGGAAGTATGTAAATGGGATTGATATGCTTTGAGCATGAAACTTTTTATCGCGGACCTTCAGCAATGAAATAGCCACTCTGTTGGACTATTTTTAAGAACGGTCGTCAGAAAGAGCATAACTAAGCGTCGCGAGACAAAAATTGTAAGGATGTAATCAGACTCCAAAATCATTCAGTCTTTCCACGTTTACCTGAACATTGCACATCGTGTTCAGCTTTGCGTATTTGTTCATAACTTTCATCCGCCATTGTTACACGACTTATTGTAACTTATATCTCAATAGAAATGTCTCTTTCTATGAATCTCATAAAACCTTTTAACAATGGTTACCGATTTAAACGCAGTTTTCGTTTTTTTTACAACGAGAAAAAACACAAACTGTTACGACTATACATTATAATAAATGGTTGCGATTGAACAGATATTTGTAATTTTATATCCATTATCGCTCCAAGTGGCACAGCAGTATGTCTGCAGACTTACAACGGTAGAAACCGAGTTTCGATATCCGTGGTGGGCAAAACACAGACAGCCCATTGTTTAGCTTTGTGCTTAACATCAAACAATCGTTATCTCTATATTTTTGTGAGAATTGAATGTTTATGATCTATTTTTGTGGCTGTAACCAAAATATATTGTGTTAAAATACTAATTGTAATCTTTAATGATAGGAATGAATGAAAATAGGAATTCTCTTTATTTTCTAGTAACTCGGCATGGCCACGTGGTTAAGAAATTCCACTCGTAATCTGAGGGTCGCGGGTTCGAATTCCCGTCGCACGAAACATACTCGCCCCGTTATAATGTTACGGTCCATCGCATTATTCCTTAGTAAAAGAGTAGCCCAAAAGTTGGTTATTAAGTGGTGTTTGGTATAGATACAACATTCATAGATTATACAAGCTTTACCTTTATTTATCTTATGTCTAATTTAAAATACCAGTTAAGTTTCCTCAAATGAAACCGCTTTCAAGTATTCCAACGTGCCGTGTTTATTTGCTGTTAATATGTATTTATATTATATTATTTGGTAAATCATATTATGTAAGAACTTCATGAAATAGAACGACTTACATCCATTCAGCGTTTTTAAATCACTGAAGGTACTTTCTCAGATAGGCTGCTTTTAGCATTCTAAATAAGAATCGATTGTTTTCAAGGAGACTATAACAAGAGTTACCTGACCTCTAAGATATTGAACGTCTGTTTGGTTCCTTGCAACATGATGAATCGATATTTCTTTCTATTAATAGAGAGTTTAATTTAACAGTATCACAGAAGCATCTTCTAAAGTTTCAAACGATTTACCTCAACAAATCAGAGCAGACCTTTGTATTTGAGACACGAAAGCTGATTAGATTAGATCAACTCCTGCTTGACGTTAAAAAATGTAAAAGACCTCCACAAGTACACCATCTTTTACCTAAAGTTACTTTTCTTCTGAAGTTGTCTTAAATATTTATCTAATGCCAATAAACATTCCAGCTTTATCTATCACTAATTGAATTTATATATAACATTATGCAAAAGTTATAATACTAACAAATTTTTAAAAGGATAAATAATTGATATTTATGAATATAAGACGAATTTCGAGCAATGTATAATTATAAGATTAATTGAAACCAAAGGAAAATTGGGCCACATAAGAGTTTGAAGGAGCTGTAATAAAACAAGTAACAATTGGTGTCTGTAGAAATATTATGTTACGAACTTGTAGACATTATTGTCTAATATGTTTATATAATGATTGTTTTTTTTGCCAGAAAAACATTATTAAAATTACTATCTGTGGGATAATAATTGTAATGTTGACAACCAATTCTTCCTCTTATTAAATCCATCAATCATTAATATTTGATTTAACCGATTTATTTTATTTGGTCTTATAACTTTGTTTTGTTGTTTCTAGCACCATAACTTTGAGCACATCAATGCCTCACTCTGAGATGGGTCGTTGAGTGTGTGATCTACATTCTTATCAATAGTTTAGGTAAAAAAGCGTACTTTGGTTTGTTTTGAATTTAGCGCAAGGCTACACGAGGACTATCTGCGCTAGCTGTCCCCAATTTTGCAGAGCAAAATTAGAGAGAAGACAGCTAGTCATCAAATACCCGTTGTCAACTCTTGGGCTACTCTTTAACAACAAATAGTGGGATTGGCTGTCACGTATAACGCCCCCACGGTTGAAGAGCGAGCATGTTTGGTGTGATTCGAACCCTCGACCCTCGGAGTACGAGTCTACTGCCTTAATCACCTGGTTATTCCGGGCCGAAAGCGCAGTTATAGCATGAGAAATGTCCCTCTCAAAAGATAAGTGAATGTTTAAAGTGTAGTAAAAGATGTTTTATTAATTAGGATTTGTTAAAATAATCAGTTCTTACCGACTGAAACGAGTATGTATTTACAGTCTTCTTTCTGCATTCCGACAGAATTTTCTCCTTTACACGTAAACGTTCCGAAGTCATTTTCATCTGTTGGTGAAAAACGTGCCACGCTTTTTAATCCAAATCTAGTGTGTGTAAGAATTTCTCTATCTTGTCTGGAATTATTAAACCTCCAAAAAAATGTGACTTCGTCAGGATCAGCATCCACGAGACATTCAATTCTTACAAGTTCTCCAATCATAGCGGAGTAGAACTTCGCACGCCTACGTGTGCATACAGGTTTATCTAAAAAAATTATTTAAAAACAAAACAAGTCGTAAATACGCACGAAATTACAAATACTAACTACCTCTTGTTGTATATTAACATTATACAGATCAGTTTTTAAATAACACAAACATGAAAAACCACAATCAAGTTGAATATTCCAAAACTTCTAGGGATTCTTGTTTTTTTTGTTCTCTACGTCCCCCTCTGACACGGCGAAGCGTCGGCGAACATACAACATTAAAATTCTGGTTTCGATACCCGTAGTGGGCAGAGCACAGATAGCCTATTATGTAGCGTTGTGCTTAATTACAAACAAACAAATTGTTTTTTATTGATGTAAAGACGCTGCTGTGGTCTTTCAGTTCTGTGAAACAGTAAACACGCATAATCCCAATAAGATATTATACTGAGAAACATTCAGTTTATGAATAGTGTTATTAAAAAAAATTAAACTTTAAATAACTTTATACTGGTTTTTTACTTTTGAAATTATCTTAATCGAGTCCATCATAGAAAAGTTTTATTGCATGCATCTTCACGAACGGTTGATTAATGTCTTATGTTTTGAACATATGGAAGTAATAGAAAAAAACAACATGAATAATTCAGCTCACATTTAATCTTCAGTTCAATATCATCACTATTTCCTTGCCCTTCTGAATTTCTAGCGGAACAGCTATAAAATCCGCTCTGTTTTCGATCAACGTTTTTCAGAGTAAGAGAATGATTACTAATGACAATTCCATCTTTAGAGTTGCTCTTCAGCTCCTTTCCTTGGAAGTTCCATATTATCTCACTAACTGTAGGATTTGCTTTCACGATGCAATCAAGATATACGTCGTCGTCTTCGTGTACAGCTTGAAACGTACGACCGCCTTGGAGAAACACGAAAACTTGTGGTTTATCTGGAAATAGAAAAATAAATATGGCCACGAGACGGTTAATATTATATTTGTTATGTTTTTTTATGACTCCGAGAATCTTAATAATAATAAATGTAAGGTTTATCTGGATCTAAAGAGTAAACGTAGTCGCGAAGCGGTTCCTGTCATCTTTGTTTCTTTGCGTTTTCAAATAGCATCAGTAATAATATATATATATATATATATATGTTTACGATAACTTTAATGATTTTGTTAAATAAAAAACAAAAATGGAGCCAAAAGTTCTAAAGACATTATTTATAATGTTAAAGTTAAAATTTATGAAACAAACAAAAAACAACAGGATACTTTAGTTTTAAACAGTATTTTGTGAGATAATGATATACTCACAATACACTTTCAACATAATGACATCTTCTAGGCGACTGTTTTCAATTACTGGATTAATAACTCGACAGGTTAAGTTCTTTCCATGGTCAGAGCCAGTAAAGTTTATTTCTAAAGTTCCAACACTTATATTCGACTGGTGAGTAAGTGTGGTATGATTATTATCCAAAAGAATAGAATCTTTCCACCAAGATATATGGGGCTGTGGTCTCGATCCTGTAGTCCTGCATTCAAAACTGTACCTTTGTCCAGCCTTGTAGTGAATCTCAGATGAAATAAGTCGTACGTCTAACGGCTTCACTGGGCAGAAAGAAAGTCCTGCTATTACTGTTCCAATAACATAAGATTTCCGATTAATTATAATTTAAAGTCGTAAGGTTCTAAAACAAGATTTACCTAGTGTATATAAATTTAGTTTCTTGGAATTTTTGCAAAGCTAAACGAGGGCTATTTGCACTACCCGTCCCTAATTTAGCAGTGTAAGACTAGAGAGAAGGCAGCTAGTTATCATCACCTACCACCAACTCTTGGGCTACTCTTTTAGTGGGATTGACCGTCACATTATAACGCCCCCCACAGCTGAAAGGGCGAGCATGTTTGGTGTGACAGGGATTCGAACCCGCGACCCTCAGATTACGAGTCGAGTGCCTAAACCACCTGGCCATGCCGGGCCACGCCGTGACCATGTATCTACGATTCTGAACAATGTAATCTGATGCTGAAATTTTGTGTTTTTTATAATTTATCTTAGCGTTTTTCTTAGTAGTTTCAATACAAATTCTTGTTAGTTTTTAGTTTTAGTTCAGTTCAATTTGTTTACAGTTTTGCTATAGTCAATAATCAGTATTTTTTATTATAAAATAAAACCTGCCTAAAGAAACACCGAAGCCACGACGTAATCAGATTAGTTGGGCGGTAAACAACCATTTAGTTGGAGAACAAAACCTTAAATACGGCTTTTGTGATAATAACACCAAACTCAATTTTTTTATGATAAAAAAATATATATATTTTTTTTTACATTTGCGCTTCAGTGAACATGTATTATGCAATGAGATTTCTCAAACTACGTATCACTTTCTAGCCAGCAAAATAAAATAAAATTGTGAAGTACATTTTGAGTTGATAAATTATTCAAATACGGGATCTCGGATGGCAGTCAAAACGTTAAAACGAATCATATTATAAGCACATTTCTCTTTAATCCTTGATATATAATATAAACGTTAAACTTCTTGTACTAAATTTAAAAAAAAAAAACAACTAATAAAGAATGTTTAATTTCCAAACATATTTTATAAGTACTTGATTATTTAAACAAAAGTTAATAGAAAAATATTATCCCACGTTAATAACGTCCCATTGTTTACGCTGAAAATAAATATTCATTAAATCACACAAATACACATAAACTTCAAAATATGTGTTGTTCAGCTTAAGACGGTTTTCCGAACGTTTTTTGCTCTTTTCATATAAGCTTCAGATACATTAAAAGGCCTCGAAAGATGCTGATTTAAAAAATCGTGAAAGGATTACAGACCTGTTTGAAAGGACTGTTCTTCTCCGGTAATTAAAAAGAAAATTGAACACGCCACATTAAACAGAATAACACTAAACATTATCAGACCTAAATGAAAATATATGCACCGAATGTAACGATTAAGTTACGCATAGTTAAAATATATACATATATTGTTTATTATTAAATGCAAAGGTACACAACGGCCTATCATATGTAGCTTTCCTTTGGGTAATGGGAGACAAGACCAGAACACCCGAACACCCACTCAGACGTGTTTTAAAGTATGCTATGGTAACTGAAACCACATAAATTGCAAATAGCCGTTTATTGCAGGTTTACTGGTTGTACAATATGAATTATAAGAAACTTTACTTACAAATTCAATGTTTCTTCACACAGTTGTGAACTACATTAAATCTTCGAAACAAATTATGATGTAACTTAAAAGCTTTTACTAGTCAGTAATTACATTAACTCGATGTTATATTGTAATCAAAAATATACACTTTATGAAATTTATAAAAGAAAAAATAGAGATCGCTGGGAAATATTAATTTGCTTAACTCTCTTAACTAGCTTTATAACTGATATTTTAAATGCATTCCAAATTTTTGATTGATGTTTTTAAAGAGTTATAATTTTTCTATTCAACTTAACTGACAAAAGTAATGACTAAAGAGATTTCCTTTTTTTTCCGACTTACACTTTGCTCTTACAGTGATTAATAAATTCATTATAAGAGTGCTAAATTTTAAAATATTTATTTTAAGTTTATAGCATACTTAAGATCTAGTGTGTTAACTGAAAATGTTTGTTTGTTTCGAATGTTTTTAAATGCTCTTTTAGCTATTCTTGTTAAATAGTAGAATTTGACTGTTTCTCTTATAACTCATCCAATGACCCAAAAATGCAAAGAGCGATATTGCGGTAACGGCACGCGAACCATAGATAGAGTAATTCACACAGCAGAATGCTAACCAATTGGCTCAAATTATAGGTGGAAAAATCTGAATTACGTACGTTTATACATGGCTAAATTATGCAAGTTTACAAACAATGTTTCTTGTAAGGTATGGTCTCCACGTTAATATAATCACCACTTTGAACCATTTAAATACCTCTTAAGTTCCTAAAACATGTAAAATGTACTAGAAAAAAGGTTAAACATTAAGTGTTAGGATAATACAAAAAGGTACATTTTATTATAAATAATCAAAACTATTCTTTATAAGGCTACCGAACATTTTAATGTTATAAAGCTTCGGGTTCATTGTCTGAGCTTGCAAGTAACGTTTAATGCAAGTTAGTTGTTATTTTGATTAACAGGACAAAACTAAATAAAGGGTTATTTACATTTTAGTCTACGCAAGGAATCAAGCCTCGGAATTATGCATTCTAAAGTTCGTAAATATTTTACTGGTCCCTTGGGGGATCGATAAATTATTTGCAAAATGTGAAAAATATTATTAGTTTTATTTCAACGTATTATAATGATCATTAAGCTCAGTCTTTTTTATTTTCGCCAGTTTTATTATATTTCAGTTCTAGGTAATTCCATTTAAAGTGGGATGGATATTGAATTATGGAGTATATGTTCATTATGTTAACTTAAAATATCAAAATATTCACACACACATAAATATATATTTGAAATATTAGCATCATAACGTTGTATAAGGTTTTGCCTACACGATTATGTTGCTAAATGTGTCATTTCATACATTTAGTCTAGCTTGAACCCAAAACCAATTATTCAACGACTTTTCTTGTTGAGAGTTTAATTAATATCTTATTAATAATTATTTCTTATACCATTGTAAAATAATCATTAAAAATCAAAATGAAATTGACAAATAATGTATACGAGTCGAAACTCACCTGTAATTGTTTGATGACATATAATCTTGCTTCATACAATATTTACTTAATTTCACCTAGGTTCTCAAATAAATTATGAACCTTAGATACAGCAAAAAATTCATCTTGTTTTATTGGGAACCACTTTCCAGGTTTCGTGCTGCCCCTAAAAATACTTAGTTCATCGCAGATCGTAAACGACACCACAGTTTTTCTTCTTGTAGAATAACTTTTCTCATTGTTGATCTTGAGCGACACCGCAGTTTTCTTCTTTTAGAATAACTTTTCTCATTGTTGATCTTGAGCAACAGCGCAGTTTTCTTCTTTTAGAATACCTTTTCTCATTGTTGATCTTGAGCGACACCGCAGTTTTCTTCTTTTAGAATAACTTTTCTCATTGTTGATCTTGAGCGACACTGCAGTTTTCTTCATTTAGAATAACTTTTCTCATTGTTGATCTTGAGCGACACCTCAGTTTTCTTTTCTGGAATAACTTTTCTCATTGTTGATCTTGAGCGACACCGCAGTTTTCTTCCCCTAGAATCACTTCATCGTTTATCTTGAGCGACACCGTAGTTTTCTTCCATTAAATTAACTTCATTATTGATCGTGAGCTACACCGTCGTTTTCTTCTCCTAGAATCACTTCATTATTGATCGTGAGCGACACCGTAGTTTTCTTCCCCTGGAATCACTTCATTGCTGATCGTGAGCTACACTGTAGTTTTCTTCATTTAAATTAACCTCATTATTGATCGTGAGCTACACCGCAATTATCTTCCCCTAGAATCATTTAACTGTTTATGGTGAGCGACACCGCGGTTTTCTTCGCTTAGAATAACTTTCTTCATTGTAGATCCTGAACGACACCGTGGATTTATTTATATCAATTTCCTGATAGCTTGATCATTTTAAAAGTGCATTTCTAAACGTAGCTTCTTCTAGACTAGATTTATCGAGCCTCTACTGCACGTGCACTTCGGCTTCAAGACCACTTTTAGCATATCAAAGGCATAAATGTCAATACAAACTGCCCTGGAGGACTTGACAGACATGCGGTCGAATGAGGTTGCAAGGTTCATTTTCTTGGTCATTTATTTCTGGTTGTTTGATACGTTTATGGCCCTTGATTTATGAGATTTCGTTAACTTCAAAACATTACTTATGTTCAGCTTTATTGCAACAGTTTTCTTGGCTCTATGGTTTTGTTTCGTAAGCATAGTCTTCATTTTGTGAATGCGGTTGACGCTCCACGTTATCAATGAAGTTTAGAGCTGTCAGTATCCCATATTTTCTGTTATTAGAAACGTCACTGACACTTATTCTCTGCTTTCAGAGCTGTCACTGTCATATATTATCTGCTTTTAGATTGGATCCGGTACTGTCCCAAATTTCCTGCTTTCAGAGATGTCACCGTCCCACATTCTCTGCTTTTAGAGCCGTTACCGTCCCATATTCTCTGCTTTAAGAGCCATCACCGTCCCATATTCTCTGCTTCTCTTTAAGATAACAGAATCGAAAGATTTCTTCAGAGACATGTCGTTTCTCTTAGCTCTATGTCGTTTAATAAAATAGCTATAAAAATATTATGATGATAAAAGAGCATCATCCTCCGAGAACATATCACCCCTAACGTCATTGTAAGCGAGGCGGCCTTTCAACCAACTATAATTAACAAATAAATATATCAGCTGTGGTGTTATGACTTACAGCAATACAACGTTGTATCAGCACCTGCTGTTTCCCTCTAATAACTACATCTTTCTTTTTCTAAAAATGCTGAGTTATGTTAATGTAATTTTATAATCGCTGTTATTTTGTTTCTTCCTATTTAAGTCTATGCATAATGAAAACATTGAAAAAAATTGTAACAAAAATATAGAGAAAAAATACTAAATTCGACATATACATTATTCAGAAGCTGTATTAGTAAAGTTAAGCGAAAAGAAGCACCACAGGAAATATTTCTCTTCGTTCCGCCCTCTAGTGGCAAAGCAGTTTCGATACTCGTGTTGGGCGGAATATAGATAGCCCTTTGTGTATCTCTATGCTTAACAACAAAAACAACAGCTTTCAGTACCAAATGAATCCTCACACTCGCCAATGATGAGTTACCTTAACATAAATATTACAAATTGCGATATCTAATGGCTTGATTTGAATGTTGTTATTATCGCTTTTTGACTTGTAATCTGAGGATCGCGGGTTCGAATCCCAGTCGCACCAAACATGCTAGCACTTTCAGTCGCGGGGGCGTTATAATGTGACGATCAATCCCACTATTCATTGGTAAAAGAGTAGCACAAGAGTTGACGGTGGGTGGCGATGACTAGCTGTCTTCCCTCTAGACTTACACTGCTAAATTAGGGACGGCTAACGCAGATAGCCCTCGAGTAGCTTTGCGCGAAATTCCAAATACAAACAAACTTTTGCTTTCAACGAAACCAACCGTATTCTTTGGCATATATAGCAGAACTAATGTACAACCTTGACCATTTCAAATATAGTAATAGAGGAGACAATATGCGGAAATAAAAAAATTGTTCAAACTTAAAAATAAAACCTGAGAAATTAAATTTATAATCACAAATATTTTAGATTCAAATATTTTCTTTTTTTTTATTAGTTTGTAAAAATTGGTATTATTTCAACAGTAAATGTTTTAATGACGTAACGATGACGTATGTTCTATAGACAACGAAATATTAAAGCTTGATTAATACATTTAGAATACTCTGTAATGGATTTTAAAATCCTTCCTATAAATATGTAAAGATATTCACATAGTAGACAATATATTTGAGATGTAATAAAACGGCTAAGTCGTAAGCATATGGTTTCTAGTCATTAACTACAGAATTTACAAATATAGCTTTCAAAACTATTTTATTTCATAAGACACTCAACATAAAAAGCACATATGAAACCCACAGTTCAGGTCAAGGAAGACGGCAGCAATAATTGAAGACGTGAGATTCGAGTTCCACACTTGACACAGCAGTTCAGCGTTGAGATCGGTCCTAGCAAGACGCGGTATCACAAGCTCATTCACTACTTCCTCAACATTTTCCGTTTCATGTCTTTTGTCAAGCAACTGCATTCCTCTCCACCAAGTCACGGACGGAGGGGGCCTCCCTTTAATTATTAAAAGTGACGGTTTCTTTTCAAGAACAAGTATGAAACTAACAATTTATTAATAATAAAGTCTGCTTAAAATTAAACAGTAATACTAGCATTGTCAATTATTTAAGCACTTTGTGTTAAAACAAAATGCCAGAGAATAAGAAAGTTTCTGACATTATTATGATATCGATTTAATTCAAAATGAATCTTTAAAAAACATCAGATTTTTACATAATATCAATAATACACTTTAAACATATTTTTTCATAAACAAAGAAAAACGCACGTATATCTAATTATCCATTTTTTTACGTATTTTCATACAGGTTTGATTTATTTTGAATTTCGTGCAAGGCTACACGAGTGTTACCCGTCTCTAATTTTGCAGAGTAAGACTAGAAGGAAAACAGCTAGTCATCACCTCCCGCTGCCAGTTCTTGGCCTACTATTTTATCAACGAATTAACCATCACTTTATAACACCCCCACAGCTGAAAGGGCAAGTATATTTGGTGTGACAGAGATTCGAACTATCGACCCTCGGATTACGAGTCGAGCGCCTTAACCACTTAGCCATATAACAAACGTATAATTGGTACTTAATACCCTAAACAAAATTACTAAAAATTACAATTCATAAACGCAGTCTACTTGACACCAAAACATTTGTTTTGTAAGCAATTTTATAATATCAATAACATCTCGATCAATATTTTGTCTGTCGTATTCCATTCGGCATAATAAGATTTGGCATTTTACGAAAGACCTCCTCCGTACTGAATATAGCACATATAATGTAATTGGCATATTATTACAATATTATTTACTTGCACATATAAATTCTTGCACTATATATATATATATATTTATATAATATTAATACTCAACAGTTAAGTAAAATAAAACAAAACCAAAAGAAAGAACTGCGTTAGAAACAGTAAATTTAAATCTCCGACTAATGATATTTTCTAAAAACCAAAATCAAGTCCTAAAAATATAAAAAAAAAAAACTTTACACAAATTGAAAGGTACAGGCTATAATTTTGGATATAAAATGTACCCTACGTTTTGGAGGTGACTGTGTAAGTAAGACCCACACTGTAGTAGGGATACACTGTCTATCAGTTTTAACCTCTGTTCGCTAGTTTCCAATGGAGCAATTTTAAAATTTTAAAAACATATATAATAATATTTAATTAAAAGAAATAAAAATTAAGATAACAATATGTGGGGACCCAAGCCCATAACGTCCCACATGTTTATTACCGTTCACTGCCTGGAGACAGTTGTGAGAAGGTAACTGCTCTTTAGTGGAAAGAACTAGAAACGAAACGAAATAAGGTACTATTACAGGGGGGTGAGTAAGATACGCTTGCATTCTGAAGTTGTCTTTTTGTTCATATTATTATTGTTTCATATGACTACAGCTAAATCAGTTGAGTATTTTGCACCAAAACTAAGACAGATGTACTATATGAAGCGCTGTAAATGTTCATGGAATATTTAAAAGTTGATTTACGAAGTTAAAAATGCATAGTAGCTGCAATGTTTTTTTTCTAAGAGGCTGCTTTTCTACTCGACGCATGTTAAATGCGTGTTTGTACGAAACAAAAACAACTGGCTGAATAAATAATTGCTTTAAAACACACAAAACCTCATTTAAAGCATGTTTTAGAAGTATCTGATTTGTTTGAAAAATCTGTTTTATAATATTGAGTCTTACTCTATGTATATATTTGCCATTTGATGTGAATTTAGAAATCCAACATCCAAAATAATTAAAAATATAGAATATACAATATACAAAATACGCAAACATAGTCAGATATCTACTGCCGACAGTTTGCTTCAGCTACAAATCCTTACAACGATTCTACTATAAAATTATTCTTAGTGATATATGATGTCTTGTGTGATCACATAAGAATTTCACAAAAAACCGAGAGAGCCGAAAGAGTAATTTTGAAATTAATTCGACCTCTTTAACTTGACCACACTGCAAAATTGTTTAATTCATTCACTTTTCGACCTGAAAAACGGTGCTTTCATAGCGTATGCTTTATTTGGAAACAACGAGTGGGGAAATTTCTATTACATTGACCGGAAACAGTCACGTGAGAGGTTACTCTTTACTCATTGTTACTCAAGCTCGCTATCTCTACGTAGATTTTCGCGACTACGTTTCAGCCAGTTTTTAACAGTGGTAGATTACATAGGCCGGACATGGCCAGGTGATTAAGGCACTTGATTCGTAATCTGAGGGGCGCGGGTTCTAATTCCTGTCGCACCAAACATGCTCGCCCTTTCAGCCGTGTGGGCGTTATAATGTGACGATCAATTTCACTATTCGTCGGTAAAAGAGTAATCCAAAAGTTGGTGCCTTCATTCTAGTCTTATACTGCTAAATTAGGGATAGCTGGAGCAGATAGTCCTCGTGTAGCTTTGCGCGAAATCAAAAACAAACTAACTAACAAACGAATACCATAATATATTTTCTCCTCAGGCGATAGTGGTAATATCTTTCTACTGTTTCTTGTGCACAGTTTAAATCACGAGTACATATGTTATATTTATTACCACTTTATATAGAGCAATTTCATACAGAAATTACCATTTTTGAAGTATTTGATGGGAAGGTAGCACTTGTAAATGTTGTTGATAATTAGCAGCTTACGATAAGTGTTTCACTATTACTTATTTTGCATTCTTTGTGTCACCTTATTCTAAGAAATACTAGTGTACAAAGGGTTGTTGAATAAAACACGTATATAACATGTTTACCTAACAAAGTAAACGTATTTCTGTATCTGTTTACATTACATTAATCTGTGTTATAATATCTTATAAGAAACATTGATCAATGTTGAAGGAATTCCTTTCTTGCTGCTCCTTTTTTGTTACCTTACACTGTGACATTTGACAGAAACCAAACATTAAATGTGTAATGATAGAATATTTGCTTTCAAGATGGTCCCTTGAAAAGAACTTTACATTTCGTTTGTTCTAGTTACATACCAATACATTTGTTTATTCTTTGTTGCATATTTATTATTTATATTGAATGAGTTCAGCGTGGTGGTTGGGTGGAAAAAAAAGCCAAAACACCAGGAAAGTGTTGAGAAACAAGCAACATTCAACTGAACACATATGCACGTACGTAGCTTAAAACTTATTTAACATAAATTGACATAAAAATAAATTAAAAAGAAGGATTAGTAAAAAAAATAATTTAAAATGGGAGAAGAGTAGTCGTCAAAAGTCATAAACAAGTTGAATCACAATGTAATGATCATAGTTTTAAACTTACAGCTAGTGACTCTTAAAATGTAAACAAACTAAGCTGGAATTAGTCTCTACATTACTTTCTCAAGCTGTAAATCTCTATTTTGACTCCACTTAAATTGATACTTTACACATGGTTATATTTTAGTTACAAAACCAATATTCAGACTACTTATTGTAAAGTTTAAGTATTCATTTCTTATTTGTTATTATTTATTTTTTTTACATATTTAGAAATATTAGGTTTTGCAGTACAATTGTTTCCGCTAATTGACTCTACATTTATAGAGTAATGTGTCACATCAATTTATCATAGATTTCAGGTTTCTCTAAAAGTTACATCTCTGAACCACTAAACGGGGCATAAGATTTTTCTAGGGAGAATTATAGAAGGTTTTCTTGTGCACGGATATACTGATGTTACGTTTTTCTTCAAAGGAACATTAATCTACAAGAGTATATGAAACTAAGAACCAGTGTCTCTCTAAATACAACTCTAAATCACACCAGATAAGAGAACAAAGACAGAACATCATTTCGACTACTACAAGCAGTGATTCTCAAGGGTCTGACAAACTGTGGCACTTACATCAATATTTAATTCTAAATAGTGTCATCTGCTGGCTTGATCATGACAGTAATAAAACATTTTGCCCTCGAACAAAGAGGAGTTTACTAGCGTTTCTCTTAATAGGAGTTTTACTTGAATTTTCCATGCACCCATTTTTCAAAACGATTTTTTTTCTTATTCCTTTAGCTGGTGAGATTTTAAATTCAAAAGTTAGTTTTATTGTCCCAATGGTTTACGCTCTTTTTACTAGTGTTTGTGTGTTTTGTTATTGCAAAATCACATCAGGCGATCTGCTGAGTCCACCGAGAGGAATCTAACCCATGATTTTAACCTTGTAAGTCTGCAGACTTACCGCTGTACCAGCGAGGGACACTAGTGTTTGTTTTACAAGTAAACTATTTTCCATTGTTTAATTTTAATTCCATTAAGAGAATTGATTAGAATGCTTAATGTATTTCATGTTACTACTTTTATTTTTACTTTTTTCTCTTTATTATAGAGACGGTTTTGCCCTATTAACTTAGTATGCGGATTTTGACTAACCTAAATCCCATAAACTGCCCGAAACTAGTGAGATGATATAGAATTTACTATCGAAAACATTTTAAACAGTAAGTGTCCAATTGACAAAACAATAAGTTTTCATATCTATAATTAAACACATAAGAAACCTTTCTTAATTGTTTTGGACTTATTACATAGGTATGCTTATTTAATAAGCAAAGATGTTGGGCATTAACCAGAAATTTTATTAAAACTTTCGAATCCTTAACAAATTTCTTCTTCAGACAGTTGTTTATTAACAAAAACTCTGACTCTGATTAGAGAGTCAAAAGCTTTGACAAAATACATTTCTTCAAAAGGTATACTTATATATATTTAATTAACTATACTCATTAACGGATTGACTTGTTAGTTTTATTTTTTATCGTAGTCGGTTAGCTTTATCTGAGAGATAGTTAATATTAAAGCACTGATAATGAGAGATTATAAAAATAACAAGAACTTCAGATTTAAAAACAACTTTTGTTAGTTTAACATATATATAAACTTTTTAAAATATTACTTTTATAAAGCAAAATTGGCAATTTAATAATATTTATTTGTTAATGTTGTCATTTCCATAAGAATTACTCTTATTTTTTCGAGGGATTTCGTTATATCACTACTAAAAGCATACAAGTATATTGTTTAATCGATGTAAAAACAAGAACCTGTGGAACACAGAAATAAAAAACTAAAGAGTGTCTAATTAAAAATTGTTTGAATTACCTCACATAAGATTAAAATAAATAACATTCTGTTGTTTATCGTAAAGCAAGAGAAAAAATAACTAGAGAAAACAAACTTACAAAGCAAGAAGAAAGACATACACATTTGAAACATATCACGTAAAATGGCTCACATGGTCAAGTGATTAGAGCAATTGACTCGTAATCTGCAGGTTGCGCGTTCGAATCCCATTACCTCAAACGTCAGCCGTGAGGACATTATACAGTTACAATCAATCCCACTATTTGCTAGTTAAAGAGTTGGCAGTAGGTAGTGATAACTAAATGCCTTCTCGCGAATCTTACCCTGCTAAATTAGAGACAGTTAGGGTTATCCTCATCAAAATTGAAGTGAGTAAGATTACTAGTTTAGCTCCTTAAAGTGTAAGGGTAGAAATGTTTGTATCAGAAAGATATTGAATGAATTGTTCACATTCTCCTACTCCTTTATTCTAAAACACCAAAATTATAGAAGTTATTAAGGTTTTCTCATTACATATTAACAAGAATTCAATTTATTTTATTAATTTGGTAAATTTCCGTCAGTCTTTTGCCTTTGAACGTGTATCTGTTGGCTGCTCCTTAAAATACGAGACTTTAAGCAGATTCATGCCTTATAGGCTAACTTGTCCTTAAAACCAAATATATCAGGATGTAGAACTAGTAGAAAGTGTTATCTTAATTATTATTGAAAATCAAATCTCACATGTGAAAAACGTAGTAGATGATGAATAAGGAAACCTTTTGTTCAATATAAGCAGCTAGAAAATGGAAAGTGTACCTCATAAAGTTAGAGAACTGTATGTATGTTTTGCAGTTGGACATAGTGCTATTATGTTTATGATTTATAAGCAATATCTCCTGAAACGTAGTTAGTTATACCCTATTAAGTGCCTTAGAGTAATTCTATTTGTAATTTCTAGTTTGCATCTGAAGAAGAAAGGTCAACCTTTAGAAAGCGTATGGATTATAGGGTTTTATCACTTAGTATCAAGATTTAAAAAAACTACAAGTTTTCTGACATCATGGATAAAAAAGCGTGGTGGAAAAAAGTCGCTGATAAAACTTTGTTAATTGAATTTTAGATTTTTTCGTTTTTTAGCCTAACCAAATATTCTTAATGAAAAGCTTAGCAACTAGTCTGAGGGATTATAGCATTAAAAATTTTAGTGCGACGATCATAGCACAGATAAACCATTGTGAACCTTTCGGCAATAATAAACAAACAAAATATAATGAAATAGATGTCTTCATATTTCTTGCCCATATGTTATACGAATGTTATTATCCTATGTTGTTTATTAAATATCCAAGTGAGCTATGTGTTATAAGTTTTGTGATTAAAGAAAGTTCCCCAAAAAACCTTTTTCAATCAACCAGCAGTTGTGATGTAATATATTTTCCTTTGGAAATTATACACTTAGCTTATATACATAGGTAGAGCCTCATATTAATTTAATAAGTTTTATGTGTTTGATGTTTATAAGATATTTTGTTTATTGTTTGTAATTCAGCACACAGCTGCACAATAGGATATCTGTTCTATGCCCACAACGGGTATCGAAACCTGGTGTCTAGTGTTGTTAGTATGCAGAAATACCGCTGTGCCACTACGGTGGGGACTGATCAGAAGTATGGGCCTCAGTTGTCCAAGTGATAGGAAATCCTGTCTTCGTGACGGGAAGTCCACGTTTCGAGTTCCATAAGTTTTATTTTTCTTTGCATCTGTTTGCGTTCTGTTTGTTTTAACACAAACAAACAAAACCACACAATGAGTTATTTAAGCTCTATACATTGTGGAGAATCGAGCACAGTGACGAAATTATATAATAATTATTAATATAGTATTATTTTGAAGGTTCACAATGTCAAACTTGTACAAAATATGTAATAGGACCTGTTTTGCGCATGCTATCACTTTTATATTTCAATAATATATTGTTTTTCTTTCTACTTTTGCCACAGCAACTACTAATGACAATAAGGATTTGTATGACTGTAGCATGCAAAGAAATCAGTTTTGAAATATGGCTGCTAAACCGTTTTCTATATTTTCTTGTTTATAAATTTTGTTGTGATATAAGAGGTTGAAAAATAACAAGACGCAATACTGAATTTCATCTTGATGAACTAACTCTAACAGCAAATTCCCCAATTTTTAAAAAAAATCTGTTAAAACATCTTGAGGAATCTAAAGATTTGTATGTAACGTACATTTCGTCTCCAACATATTTTTTGTAGTTTTTATTTTTCAAAAGAATTTAAAGAAAACAACAACACATTATCTATTAATAACACTCATATTAATAACATTAATATGATATTTAAAATACTTCAGGGACCGCGGGTTTCAATCCCCGTCGCACCAAACATGCTTGGCCTATAAGCCACAGAGGCGTTATAATGTTACGGTTAATCCCACTATTCGTTGGCAAAATAATGTCCCAAGAGTTGCGGTGGGTGGTGATGACTAACTGCCTTCCCTCTAGTCTTACACTGCTAAATTAGGGACGGCGAGAGCAAATAGCCCTCGTGTAGCTTTAAAATTTATTTTTCGTTTCAATTGCAATTGGCTTATAAAATAACATATAAACTGTTAATAATACAATTATAAAATTATATTATTAACAGTTTTTTTTAAATTGAAGACTGTAGAAATAGTTTTTTACACTTACCACCTTTAGCTATACATTTTAGTCGTAGTGTCGAATCTTCGTTATAAGGTCCTATTAACCTGTAAAGCGGCTGATGCATTTCGTCCAAGATTATCACATCCTTTGGAGGAACTGTTCAGGATAAACTGTAGATTTTCATCTCTTTCAATGAATTTTTATTGATTTAGTAATTGATAGAAACTAAGTAGGAACTCAACCCATATAGAGTAAAGTTGTGTATCTTCTACTTTCAAGTTAATTGAAATTTCATTACTAGAATAGCGATATAAAAATAAATACATAATTAATAATCACAGAAAACAGTAATAATTTTGGTTGCAGCCTAACTACGGTCAGACTGTTTTGTTTGTATTTTTTAGAACAATGCATTAAGCTATCAGTGACAATCACCAGTAAACTCTACTTTTTCTGAGCTGCTGAGTTGAGGTATTGCCTATGCGAAACTTACAAAACATAGCTCTCACCTGTAAAATATTTGTGTTTCAAAATTCATACCTAACATCAGCCTCTTGCTCTAAAGAAAAAATCATTATAATTTTCCTATGTTTTCTATGACCCACCTACCCACGACATGCAATATCATGTTGTTGTTGAGGTCCTTCCCCAACGGTAGTCCACTCTACAACGGTAATGTCCTGCATCCTCAACTTCGATTGGCTCTATTGTCATCAGTGCTGGTTTTGTACGTAGGTCGAAATGAGCTCTTTTACCGAGGAAATCTGATGAGAAATGCTGCGCATTTCCTAACGACCCCTTCCTGCAATCCACTGTAAATATGGGAGTGTTGATGTCTGATCGATACCACAGTATTAGTGATACGGAGTCTTCACTAGTAGGCGGCGTGATATTGCAGGGAAGCTGAGCACGGCCACCAACAAGAACATTCAACACTGGAGGAGCTACAACAGGAAAATGATATTGGAATATATTACAAAAAACAACAACAAGAGATCAACCAATCAAAACAACTGTAATTAAAATATTATCATGTAAAAATAATAAATGTTAAACCACTTGAGTGTGAAAGCATGCAACAGAATTCGTGTAAAAATATACATAAATACGATTGTATCTGTTGTTTAAATAAAGATCACACTAACGCTACTTATTAGGTCCATTCACGATGGGCCCGGCATGGCCAAGCGTGTTAAGGCGTTCGACTCGTAATCCGAGAATCGCGGGTTCGAATTCCGGTCGCACCAAACATGCCCGCCCTTTCAGCCGTGGGGGCGTTATAATGTGACGGTCAACCCCACTATTCATTGGTAAAAGAGTAGCCCAAGAGTTGGCGGTGGGTGGTGATGACTAGCTGCCTTCCCTCTAGTCTTACACTGCTAAATTAGGGACGGCTAGCGCAGATAGCCCTCGAGTAGCTGTGCTCGAAATTTCAAAACAAACAAACAAACCCTTCATGACGACATATTTGTTAAGTAAAACGCAACTTTTTTTTTCTAATTGATAAATTAGCAGTAACTCCAGTATAATCGGTACTCCTATCATTTCTTTCAATAATGTACGTAACATATATGATATGACTGTTAAATGTTAATTTTTCCTGCATATGGGCTTTGTTTTGTCCTGTCCCACTATAAATAAAACTCGCCATCAGTTAATTTCTTACGTGGTACCGTTGATGGTGTCTAACCATGAACGCCATTAGGCCAAAAGCGATCTTATTTGGTCCATTTCTAGAGAAATTTCGACCGTACCTTAACCCCAACATTGTTAATGCTCATATCAATCATATTTCAGTTTATTTTTCTTCTCCTGTTAAATACCTCGGCATTAATTTTGATAGACACTTGACCGTGAAAGTTCATTTATCTGTATTTAGTAACAAGGTATCACAGACCCTTTGGCCCAACATGGCCAGATGGTTAGGGTGCTCGACTCGTAATCTGAAAGTCGTGGGTTTGAATTTCCGTCACACCAAACATGATTGCCCTTTAGCTGTGGGGGGCGTTATGAAGATAGAGTGAACCTTACTATTCGTTGGTGAAAGAGTAGCCCAAGAGTCAGCTGTAGGTGATGATGACTAGCTAACTTTCCTCTAGTCTTGTACTGTTAAAGTAGGGATGGCTAGCGCACATAACTCTCGGGTAACTTTGCGCGAAATTCATAAACAAACAAACAGATCCTTTAGATTCTTTTGAGTTTATCAGAATCAACCTACCTCGTTTACTCTATACATACCAATCTTTCATACTGTCTTTCTCACCTATGGATATACTTCTTTATGATCGCAAACAGATCCTAGAGTGTTATACTATTTTCTAAGACTTTCTGTCAAGATACCTAGATATGCTAGATAGCTTTATGATCTATCACCTTCTCACTAATTAAAAATCTTTTTCAGCTTTTTACACTAAATATCGCTATAGATTTTAACAGCTAAAGAAATTATTGACGACCTGCGCAGCAAATGGGTTCATCCTCTAAAGAAGCTACTGCTTCTTAAACTTGATCACTTTCTAAATACGTACTTGATGTTTCTTTTGTAACTGACTCACAACGATGCCCTCCCAATGTCTAATTTAACTTTTTGTATTATCCAACTTAATGATACTGCAATATATTTTAACTGACTACTTTGTCATACCGATAAGGTATGTCACATTTTCTTATTCTAATGAATGATATTATCTATGAGGCACTGTGAGTATCCTGTGATTCATATCTTAACCATACTGAAACATATTTTCTTCCTTTTAAATGTCTATTCTCCTGACCGATGAGAAGGCGTAACTCTGTTGGTCCACCAACTCTTTTGAGAAACTGAAATGAAACATATTTAAAACCGTACCTTCTTAAAATTATTAATATACAATTGTTTCCGCTGTTTTAAAGCACGTATATGCTTCTCGAGGACAGTCTACTATTATAAACAATGCCTATATTTTGTTCTAATATCCCCAGTATTTGTTATAGGCAGAAGAAAAAACAAACAAGCAAGGTAAAGATGTGACTAATTTAATGTCAAGTTAGATTATTTATAGTTAACTTTATTGTTTAATAGCCTATTGTCTCTGAAGTTAATTTACCATAAATATAAGGTATCATAATGTAACGGTTGTCCAAACTTAGATAGTTTTCGATTATTTAGTAACGATTTAATGGCATGCCTAGCTGCATTAAAACCTGTATTAAAATTTCAGTTTCATAAAAAAAATGTAAGTGCAACCCTAAAAGTATTTATCTGAAAAGGTTATTGATGATCGTTTTAAAGAGTTGGTTATTCATTTAATCACATTTACAGTGTTACAAGTAAATATCTGTACTGTATATAAAACATAACCACATTCATGCACATTTACTGAGAAAGATTTAGCAAAAATACAACTTACGAACGACAATATCTGGATCTCTGACAGTCTTTAGTTCAATTCCTGGGTTACCTGAAACAAAAGCAACATCCCTTACCACATTTTCTCTTACATGAAAACATTGTTTGTAACTACAAAATGGGACTAAAACTAAATTAATTTTTTAATACGCAGTCTATACTTTAATACCCAGTCTACGAATCAATGCCACCGAAATCAAGAACGAAGGAAAAATACTCTAATAAGGATCACAATTGGGTAACCTCAAAAAACTAAATATTATTCCTAGAAAAAATTCGCGTCTAAATAGTGTTTGGTCACAAAGGTGCGGAGTTTTAGATTTTAGCGGACAGTGTTTTTATTGCACAAAATAGTGTAAGTGTTCCTGATCGGTTTCCGCACTTCGCGGCAAATAAGTAACGTTGAATCTTTCTCGGCCATCTCTATCAGCAGAAATTATGAAACCTGCAGATAAAACAGTTGTATAGAGCTGAACTTTATTTTTAGTTGTTTAACAAAAAAGGTCACTATAGTGTTTTCTGGGTGAATTTGTGTGGAGGTAAAGGTTTTACTTAAAGCGTGGAAACTATTACAAATTAGGCTAAACTGATGGGCAATTCAGATTCCAAATATCGGAAGCAGCTCAAATCTCTGTTAAAGCTTTAAAAAAGGGAAGGAGGGTAAGCAAAATATGTTGTAATAAAACATCAAACGATTTGTTTGTTTGTTTCGCATAAAGCTACTCGAGGGCTATCTGTACTAGCCGTTCCTAATGTTAGCAGTGTAAGACTAGAAGAAAGGCAGCTAATCATCACTACCCACCGCCAACTCTTAGGCTACTCTTTTACCAACGAATAGTGGGATTGACCGTCACATTATAACGCCCCCTTGGCTGAAAGGGCGAGCATGTTTGGCGCGACGGGGATGTGAACCCGCGACCCTCAGATTACGAGTCGCACGCCTTAACACGCTTGGCCATACCAGGCCTAACATCAAACGAAGTAATGTTAATGCGATTATAATTATAATTACTTTTTGACAGTTCTTGGAAAATATAATAAATAAAATTTTGTTTAACTAATAAAACATCCCTTTCTGAGGCAAGTAGTGCAAGCCGAAAACAAAACTAAAAACTGAAATCCTAGAAAAAAAAATTGTTCGATATGGAAATAAATGTAAACAAAACTAGCAGATAATCTTGAATACAACAATAAAAATGTATTTTTGCATTCAAACATCAACTGGAACACGTACTAAACAAAAAATAATATCACAAAAGAAACATCTTCCACAAGCACGAACAGAGAGAGAGAGGTGGTAATTGACCACGTTAGCGGGAAGTATAATTTACGCAATATGGAAAGCTTTTATTTGATTTTATTTGTTGTTATGTGCATTGCACAGAATTTAAAATATTAAATAAAGGGTACAAGTGACAGATCACAAAAAAGAACTGTACTTTAAATTAATGTTAATTTTATCAGTTTAACTTACAAAGTACTGTTAATAGCCAACATTGTTGTGTAATAAATCCCACCTTTTGTGTCTTTTTTTTTAACTCTAACGTTTAAGAGTGTTTAATTATCCTGGATTGTTTGTTTGTTTTTGAATTTTGCGCAAAGCTACATAAGGGCTATCTGCACTAGCCGTCTCTCATTTAGCAGCTAGTCATCACCACTAGCCGCCAACTCTTGGGCTACTCTTTTACCAACGAATAGTGGGATTGACCGTAACATTATAACGCCCCCACAGCTGAAAGGAAGAGCATGTGTGGTGCGACGGGGATTCGAAACCTTAACCAACCTGGGCATGCCGGACCTAGGAAAATGTGAGAAAAACCTATTATTAGTTCTACTAATCAGCTCTAGCATACCATTTGTATGTTACCTGACATGAGTTTCCAAGAAGAATGTTGAGGTTTAGAAAATTATCCCTAAAACACAGTATTTACCAAACACTAACTTTAGGTGCTAAACAAAAGTAACAACAGATTACCAGTTATAATTTGTTAATGTTTCATTTTCTCCAAGGGTTTCAAAGAAATAAAACTGTTTACAGAAAGAAGTCAAAATTATGAAATATTTTCGTAGATTAAATGCAATGCTACATTTTTTACTTAAAAGAGAATACACTTCACTTCCCTGAGATTTTAAAAGAATAATGATTAGGGCTTCATCAGTTATTGACGAATAGCTAAGGAAAAAATGAAAAATAATCAATCTTTGACCATTAACTTTAATGAACTGGCAATTATACTAAAATATTACATACTCAACTGCTGTATAAAAGTAGAGTCTCGAGTTTTCTTCCTCTGAAGTCTACAACAAGAGTACATATGTTAAAAACGTTATATCCAAAGCTCACTATGTCGTTACAGTCCATGTTGTCACGTACGTCATGCTCATTCTTACTGTCGTGCATCTTTAGAATAGCTATGAAATTTAATTTTCACTGTAAAAGATATCGCCGTTATGCAGTCATATCAAACGTATATCATTTATTTTCTCGTGCTTTGCATGAGCTATCTATTCTACATGAACAACAGTTCTAATGGTCCGAATGCACAGAAATTCACGGGTACTGCGATTGGAATGGTATCAATATCTGTTTCATTCTCTAGCTGTTTTAGTTGAGGTATGAGACAACTGAAGAGATGTGTTGAGGAAGCAGTTAGTGTACTCGCAACTTGTGTATTTTCGGGTAGAGGTTCTTTTTCTTTTGTTGCATAGTGTTGCCAGGGTTATAAAAACGGTTAATGCCATTCACCTCTGTGTTTGCTGTTTTTAACCTGCTAACAAGACGCCGTACTTTTCTCTGCATGGTTGGGGTACGACTTGTTGGAGATTTGTTTCTTAATAGTTTTGTTACCCTAAGCTAATCCATATTCCTTTGTTTTTCCAATACCATTAAATGAAAAAGATATCACTGTCTTAAAAATTCGAAATTCTCAATCTAAACATATCTTTCTTTATGAACTGAATGTTTGAACATTTTGCGTTGGAAAAGAATATTACAAACCATTTATGACCCTCACTGGTACAGTGGTAAGTCTATGGATTTACAACACTAAAATCAGGGGTTCGATTCCCCTCGGTAGACTCAGCAGATGGCCAGAAAAATATGAAAATTTAGTTCGGATACATACCTACTTTATATCGGTGCCGCCCAGGTAGTACAGCGGTATGTCTACGTATTTACAACGCTAAAATCAGGGGTTTGCTTCCCCTGGAGGGGCTCAGCAGATAGCCCCATGTGGATTTGCTATAAGAAAACACACACTTTATATCGACGGTGATTGAGACGTTACTAACTGATTGTCTTGTTTAAAGCCGTTTAAATTTAACATGCTTGTATTTCGTTACCTCAGTAACAATAAACATCTTTCTGTGATTTACTAAGGCAGAGCAACAATAACTTATCAAAACAACTGACAATATCTATTAAATTATCTCGTAATGCATATGCCCTTATGTTTTGCGATTAATATTTCGCGATGTTTTCTATGGTGTCATAACGATAAACTAAATTAATCGCAAAATATTTCTATGCACTTCGTATTCATATGTCACACATCACACGTTTAGAATCATTAAAAATAAAACAGTACAAGAGCATTTGACATGGTAACATCGAAGGTGACTAGAATGCAGTCGCGCATGAAAGTTGTAATTTGGAGTGACATGAGGGTATCTGGATATGTAGTTTTAACTAGACTATGAATATTTTAACCGTTTCAATAAATTATTACTTATTACATTAAAATATTTGCATTTTCTGAGGTATTTCTAATCATTAAATAAGTCCAAATAATAGATTATAAGCTTGAAATTAATAGCCTTGCTAAAGGAAACCACTTTTTTAAAGATTTATTGCTGACTTCTAAACTTTAATACTGAATTTTATGTAAAAACATCTGCAAATAGAAGTCTACTGACTTATATTAGTCAATAAAACAAGTTAATTGACTTCAGTAGTTGAATATTCTAAAGTACAGTAGTTGAAGAAAAAATGCAAAGAAAGGTTGGTTTCTTTGGTTTTGAATTTCTCGCAAAGCTACACGAAAGTTATCTGCGCTTGCTGTGCATAATTTTGCAGTTGTAAGACTAGTGAGAAGTCAACTAGTCATTACAACCCACTGCCAACTCCTTGGCTACTTTTTTACCAACGAATGTTGGGATTGACCGTCATATTATAACGCCCCCACGGCTGAAAGGGCGAGCATGTTTGGTGTGATGGGGATTCGAACCCGTGACATGGCCAAGTGGTTAAGGTACTCGTTTCGTAATCTGACAAATTTGATCTGTGACAAAACAAATTGTAAACGAAAACTTTAAGACAGTAAAAATTTAGGTTATATTATTACAATAAATTTTACAGTTGAAATACTGCAAAACGAGTTTGAGTAAGATTTCTAATTTATGAAACATTGTGAAACATAATTGAACTAGAAAACGTAATTTTTTCAATATGTTAAGAAAACTATAGGAAGTAAATTTAACAATATATTATTCTAATTAGCTCAATAAAATAATATACATACTACAAAATAATGGCAAAACAATGTTACAAAAATTGATAGATCTGCTAAAGCATAAAAAAAATTTAACCACAATGCTTGAACATCATTATATAATTATTTATATGTACCTAGTAAAATAATAATTAAATTTATGAATTCCCTTTTAAACACATCATGCATGTGTGTTAATTTATCTTTCAATTTTATTTCTGAATAGTGTGTAAGGGATTTATCATTAAACGTTCATTTTAATAACAACGCTTGTTTCAGTCTCAGTTTGATGCACTTAATCTACAGTGTTGGACCTGTATTGCGCATGTCTCACCTGTTCTCTAAATTTATATGTGATTCTTGAGAGTAAGAATCAACAATATTTGTTTTACGAAAACGCTAGTGTGTACAAACATTATTAACATTCTAGAAGCTCGCGTGACTGATATATAAAACCGACGCACCGCTAAACAATTATATCAGTTTTAGACCGAATATAAGACTCAGTATTGTCTGCAAGATTGTAAAACTCTTGTATATAAAACATCATTAGTAATAATTATTAGTAATAACCGTTATTATAATTTGTATTGTTTTTATTTGTATATTAAAATATATTTTGTGTTAAAAAAGAAAATTGTGTGTATGAATTTTGATGGCAAATATCATAAATTTATTATATATTAACATTTAACTAACTTCTAACGTAAAATTAAAATTTCCAGTTGTTTAAAATAGTAATACCTAACTTACAAAATATAATAAACCGGAGCTTCATCTGAAATAAATTATAATACGTAACAATTGATAATTTGTGATGCAATTTAAATTATACTATTCAAGTTAGTATTCTAACGGATTTACGTGTGTGAAAATTCCTTTTTAACTAGATGGACATTTTTAGCCAACATGAGTTTAAAGTATTCTTCTAAATCGTTAGATCATATCTTCACAACTTATTGAATTGCATCATTTTGGTTTTGAAATATCATAAAATGTTATATTGTTTTTTATAAATAACAAATATTTAAACTATTATAACCTTAAGCGTAAACTAACAACTTAATGCAGTTTCGTTACTGTTAAAAAGAAACAGTATTGTGTGTTTTCTTAGAGCAAAGCCACATGAGGCTAATTGCTGAGGCAACCAAAGGGAATCGAACCCCTGATTTTGGCATTGTAAATCCGTAGACTATCGCTGTATTAGCGGGATACAAACAGTATTGAAAAAGTTCTTTAATCACGTTGCGTACTGAAACATTATATATAAATATATGTTTCAATTTTTGAAGTTTTTCATACAATTTTTTTTTTTTTTTCTGTTTGCAGTCTAAGGTAAGTGCTTTATACAGGGTGTTCGGAAAGTCGCTGTGCACTGATATATATATTAACAGACATGTTTCAATATAGAATGCAGGGAGTAAATATGAATGACAATTGTAAACAATGTTGAAAGTGACCTCCGTTTGCATCGATACAGGCTTGGATCCTTCTTATTTTGTTTCTAAACACCGCTATCTGTTGCTGGCTTGGAATAGACTGAATGAATGCTGTTATCGCTGCTTTCAAACTGCACAGTGACTTTCTGAACACCCTGTATATCAAAGATTTCACGGTCCTTTCAGGTATGGGTGAGCACTTCGAATATATGGACATAATGCCGTGATCAACTCACCACCTTAATTTTCATAGTTTGCGCAAGTTAGTTGCACAGTGTTACAGATATCATACGATAAAGATATGAAAATACTAAACACATAAAGATGTTTTCAGATGTATTTTGTTTAAAACACGAGAAAATGAATTATTTAGTTTCGAAATTCTTTTTACAGTGTATCCACACAGATAATGGTACACCAGCTGCAAATTTTATGGTGTAATGAATACAGCTGGCCTTAAAACGTACATTGCAATGCATGAAATTAATGTAGAATACGCTGTTAGAAAACGAATGTTTACTATAAAACTGTATAAAACACAGTATAGGAATATAACAATAATAAAAATATTCAAAAGAAGTCCTACCGAAACTAGTATCCTTGGCATTTAGTTACAATTATCTTTACTATATTACTTGGTACATATGACACAATATCCATTAAGTATTTATACAGCACAATTATCAATAAACGTAAACCAAACGTTATATTAAAAATCGTAACTAATGACAGAAAAATTCTAATATAAGAAAAGCTAAATATTTCAACAAAAGTTGTAAAACATAAGATTTTGTTTTTTAATTTCGCGCAAAGCTACTGAGGGCTATCTGCGCTAACCGTCCCTAATTTAGCAGTGTAAGACTAGAGGGAAGGCAGCTAGTCATCACCACCCATCACCAACTCTTGAGCTACTCTTTACCAACGAATAGTGGGATTGACCGTAACATTATAACGCCCCCACGGTTGAAAAGGCGAGCATGTTTAGTGTGACGGCGATGCAAACCCGCGACCCTCAGATTACGAGTCGCACGCCTTAACCTACCTGGTCATGCCGGGCCTAAAAACATAAGTACTCAATCTAAGACTCTAACTTGTAGTAAAAGAAGAGCAAACATTAGTTTCTAAACTGAAAGTAATGTGTTTCTAATGATATTACGTTTTGATAAGTCTGTTGACTCTTATTGTAGATTTTAATGTCAGTAAACTAACTATATATCAAATATCATTGCTATAATGCTCATGATTAAGAAACAAAAATCACGTTCTTATTACACATTAATTAAATTTTAAAGTGTATTAGAGTTTTATGCATATTAGTTTAATATTTACAATATACATACTTGTGCAAATGAATTGAAACGGTCATTTTACAATATTTTCAGCATGGCGGCCGGTATAGGTTCGCTGGACCCGCTAATTTCCTTTAATAGTCATTTTTTCACACAGTCATTAGCTATGTTTTGCAGTATGGTCGATCTATTTTTTGGGATATATGACGAAATTTTGAGGAATATTACGTCATTCGAAGTTGCGTTAGAAGGACAAGGAGACTAGTAAAAAAACAAATTCTTACCAACTTAATGAAGAAAACAAACGGTGTCAATTTGATCTGAAATACAAGAACTGGACGCAAGAACAATGGAGGAAGGTGTTATTCAGTGACGAAACTCATTTTCTCGTACATTTTTTCAAAGAAGTCTGCATGTTCGCAGATCTCCAGGTGAGAAACTTCGAGAATCTCACATCAATCAGTTCGTAAAACATCCCTTGAAGAAGATGTTTTGGGGCTTTTACAGCTACTATGGTGTAGGAAGCTTACATATCGTAGAAGGTTTGATGCGAGGATCACAATACATCGAAGTTTTGCAAAGAAGAGTCGTTCCAGAATTGAAAAAGAGATTTCCAGATGGATCTGGCATTTTTCAGCAAGATCTGGCTCCGTGCCACACATCAAAACTTGTGAAGAATTTTATGACTACAACGCAAATAAAGGTGCTGGACTGGTCTGGAAACTCTCCAGACTTAAATCCTATTGAAAATCTTTGAGAGATATGTAAAGAAAGACTTCGGGGAAAAGACTTTACTACGAAAGATAAGCTAATTGAGGACATAATTGAGGTTTGGTACCGTGATCCAAAAATTAGTAAAGATTGCAGTCAACTCGTGGACTCGATGCCAAAGCGTATTAATGATCTTCTGAAAAATAAAGGCGGTCATATCATGTATTAATTTGTGAGTAATTTTGGATTCTCTGAAATAAAATGGAAAAAAAAATTAAAAAATCGTAATTTTCCGTCTTGTTTCAATTAATTTGAACAAGGGTGTACTACGTACACAACTAGAATTACGGATAATGTGTGCAGTTGTGTGTTATGGATATCTTTATGTCTTATGGAACTGTTGTCATTGATTTCATAATCATATTTGCGGTTAGTTCACCACAAGGAATCAAACCCTAGGTTTTAGCGATAGACGTCTAAGATTAACCGTTCACTGGCATGGCCAGTTTGGTTAAAGCGTTCGACTTGTAATCCAAGGGTTGCAAGTTCGAATCCCCATCGCACCAAATATGCTCGCCCTTTCAGCCGTGAGAGCGTTATAATGGACAATCAATCCCATTATTCGTTGGTAAAAGAGTAGCCCAAGAGTTGGCGGTGGGTGTTGATGACTAGCTGCCTTTCCTCTAGCCTTACACTGCTAAATTAGGGACGGCTAACGCAGATAGCCCTCGAGTAGCTTTGCGCGAAATTCCAAAAAACAAACAAACAAACACTCACAGAACTGACGAATGTGAAAAACGTTGAAACCATTCCATATATTTATGGCAACTTGAATATTTTGGTAAAAAATAATCATTACTTTCGGGTTTTATTCTATGTCCATCAGTTATTTTTGTCGTGTATTAAGCAAAGAAAACTTTAATAATCTGACTGAAATTCAAAACTTTAGAAAGTATATTAAGTGTATATTCTAAAAACCATGGACATAATTATAAGAAGTACAGAATAAATGCGTTCAAAGCTTCTTACAGACTCAATGAAAAGATAATAAGGAAAAATGCAGCTGAAAACAGTTAATCCGCTTATAACGTCAGTGACCAAAGAGAAGAAAAGGAAGATAACAGAAAACAAGTTGTTTTATCTCTCTAGGTAAAACTTACATACTCCAGCGACGCTAATATTCTTTCGTGAAGGTGTTCGCATTGCGCCCATTTTTTACAACTGAGTTAGTTTGTAGACTTATTCGTACCAAAGTATTTCTTTTGCCAAAGTGAAGTAGTCAATGCTAGGGTATAAGAACCCCGAGCCGACTATTACGGGAGAGAGATTTGTCTTCCTGAGACTAGTGAATTCCATGATAATGGGATAATTGTAAAGTTCAATCCCGTGAG